>NC_090922.1:457212398-457513023 GCF_040938575.1 Ambystoma mexicanum
TTCTTAGTGCTTTACATTATTTATGCTGTCTAGCAGTTTTCTTGACATAGCAGTAGCTGGTGCCCCTCTTTCCACCACTGGGAACACATTGCATTGCCCTTATACCATGATTGGGGCATAATATCGATCTTACCATTCGTCCAGGATGCCGAAGAAGTGAGAGTTGTTGCTGATCCCAGGACTGACTTTCCTTAGGCGAACTTGACTCATTGCTGAACATACAGGCTTGTGAAATGATATTTTACCCTCCATTATTACGGCCACTTCCTATCTTCGTTATTATTTGTCTTTGTTGCATTTTTGTGACGTTTGCACCACAAAATTGCTGACACCATTGTTACACAAGAGGGAGCAAGGGAATGGGAATTCTGAACTGAGAATATCTGGTTGGCATAGCAACAGGCAATGTTATGGCACAAAACTGCCAAATCAGTAAAATCTTTTTCCAAACTCATCTGCCGTGCTACCCAATGAGACGTTCCCTAACAATATTTGCTCCAATCAACCGCTTTGGGTGCCAGGCTTACCATTTACCAACTGCGCAGTGATTTCATTTTGGGCTATTTTGGGTTACTTTTGACTGCAGATCTATTGTTTTATCTTCCTGAGTCTCCCTTTCTACAAACCAACCAACCCCATGCCCACTCTCTCTACTGCCACCTACCCACTCCTCCCCATTACTTGTCCTGGTTTGGTTTTGTTTGGGCTATTTTGGACTACTTTTGACAAGCCCTCCTGATGCTGCTTTGTTCTGCATGTTTTTTGCCTGCAATGAATTACCATCACCCACACTCCTACCCACCCTCTCAATGCTCACCCACCCTACCCCTACCCAACCTCTCAATCCCCACCCACCCTCTCAGGCCCCACCTACCCCGTATCACGCCCCACCTACCCTCTCAGGCCCCACCTACCCTCTCAGGCCCCACCTACCCCCTCAACCCCACCTACCCCCTCAACCCCCAACAACCCCACCTCCACCCTTTGATCCTACCCCCACCCTCTCTACCCCCATACTCTCTACCCCCACATACCCCATCTGCTCTACCCCACCTACCCACTCCACCCTACCCCATTCACACACCCCCGCCCTCCCACCCTACCCCATTCACACACCCCCGCCCTCCCCCATTCACACACCCCCGCCCTCCCCCATTCACACACCCCCGCCCTCCCCCGCCCACACTCCCCCGCCCTCCCACCCTACCCCCCGCCCACACTCCCCCGCCCTCCCACCCTACCCCCCGCCCACACTCCCCCGCCCTCCCACCCTACCCCCCGCCCACACTCCCCCGCCCTCCCACCCTACCCCCCGCCCACACTCCCCCGCCCTCCCACCCTACCCCCCGCCCACACTCACCCGCCCTCCCACCCTACCCCCCGCCCACACTCAACCGCCCTCCCACCGTACCCCCGCCCACACTTCTCCGCCCTCCTACCCTACCCCCCGCCCACTCTTCTCCGCCCTCCCACCCTACCCCCGCCCACACTCCCTACCCCCGCCCACACTCCCCCGCCCTCCCACCCTACCCCCGCCCACACTCCCCCACCCTCCCACCCTACCCCCCACCCACTCTTCTCCGCCCTCCCTCCCTACCCCCCGCCCACACTCCCTACCCCCGCCCACACTCCTTACCCCCCCGCCCACACTCCGTCGCCCTCACCACCCTACCCCCCGCCCACACTCCCCCGCCCTCCCACCCTACCCCCCGCCCTCCCACCCTACCCCCCGCCCACACTCCCCCGCCCTCCCACCCTACCCCCCGCCCACACTCCCCCGCCCTCCCACCCTACCCCCCGCCCACACTCCCCCGCCCTCCCACCCTACCCCCCGCCCACACTCCCCCGCCCTCCCACCCTACCCCCCGCCCACTCCCCCGCCCTCCCACGCTACGCCCTCCCACCCTACCCCCGCCCACACTCCCCCGCCCTCCCACCCTACCCCCTGCCCACACTCCCCCGCCCTCCCACCCTACCCCCTGCCCACACTCCCCCACCCTACCCCCGCCCACACTCCCCCACCCTCCCACCCTACCCCTCACACACTCTCCCACCCTACCCCTCCCCCACCCTCCCACCCTACCCCTCACACACTCTCCCACCCTACCCCTCACACACTCTCCCACCCTACCCCTCACACACTCCCCCACCCTCCCACCCTACCCCTCACACACTCCCCCACCCTCCCACCCTACCCCTCACACACTCCCCCACCCTCCCACCCTACCCCTCACACACTCCCCCACCCTCCCACCCTACCCCTCACACACTCCCCCACCCTCCCACCCTACCCCTCACACACTCCCCCACCCTACCCCTCACACACTCCCCCACCCTACCCCTCACACACTCCCCCACCCTACCCCTCACACACTCTCCCACCCTACCCCTCACACACTCCCCCACCCTACCCCTCACACACTCCCCCACCCTCCCACCCTACCCCTCACACACTCCCCCACCCTCCCACCCTACCCCTCACACACTCCCCCACCCCCCCACCCTACCCCTCACACACTCCCCCACCCCCCCACCCTACCCCTCACACACTCCACCACCCCCCCACCCTACCCCTCACACACTCCACCACCCTACCACCCTACCCACGCCCACACTCCACCACCCTACCACCCTACCCACGTCCACACTCCACCACCCTCCCACCCTACCCCCGCCCACACTCCCCGCCCTCCCACCCTACGCCCTCCCACCCTACCCCCCGCCCACACTCCCTGCCCTCCCACCCTACCCTCCGCCCACACTCCCCGCCCTCCCACCCTACCCCCCGCCCACACTCCCCGCCCTCCCACCCTACCCCCCGCCCACACTCCCCGCCCTCCCACCCTACCCCCCGCCCACACTCCCCGCCCTCCCACCCCTACTCCCCGCCCACACTCCCCTCCCCCCCGCCCACACTCCCCACCCTCCCGCCCACACTCCCCGCCCACCCTACCCCCCGCCCACCCTACCCCCCCGCCCACACTCCCCGCCCTCCCATCCTACCCCCGCCCACACTCCCCCGCCCTTTCACCCTACCCCCCGCCCACACTCCCCCGCCCTCCCACCCTACCCCCCGCCCACACTCCCCCGCCCTCCCACCCTACCCCCCGCCCACACTCCCCCGCCCTCCCACCCTATCCCCCGCCCACACTCCCCCGCCCTCCCACCCTATCCCCCGCCCACACTCCCCCGCCCTCCCACCCTATCCCCCGCCCACACTCCCCCGCCCTCCCACCCTACCCCCCGCCCACACTCACCCGCCCTCCCACCCTACCCGTCGCCCACACTCCCCCACCCTACCCGTCGCCCACACTCCCCCGCCCTCCCACCCTACCCGTCGCCCACACTCCCCCGCCCTCCCACCCTACCCGTCGCCCACACTCCCCCGCCCTCCCACCCTACCCGTCGCCCACACTCCCCCGCCCTCCCACCCTACCCCCGCCCACACTCCCCCGCCCTCCCACCCTACCCCCCGCCCACACTCCCCCGCCCTCCCACCCTACCCCCCGCCCACACTCCCCCGCCCTCCCACCCTACCCCCCGCCCACACTCCCCCACCCTACCCGCCGCCCACACTCACCCGCCCTCCCACCCTACCCCCCGCCCTCCCAACCTACCCCACACTCCCCCGCCCTCCCACCCGACCCCCCGCCCTCCCACCCTACCCCTCGCCCACACTCCAACCCCTCGCCCACACTCCCCCGCCCTCCCACCCTACCCCCCGCCCTCCCACCCTACCCCATTCACACTCCCACCCTACCCCATTCACACTCTCACACTCCCCCGCCCTCCCACCCTACCCCATTCACACTCCCCCGCCCTCCCACCCTACCCCATTCACACTCCCCCGCCCTCCCACCCTACCCCATTCACACTCCCCCGCCCGCCCACCCTACCCCATTCACACTCCCCCGCCCGCCCACCCTACCCCATTCACACTCCCCCGCCCGCCCACCCTACCCCATTCACACTCCCCCGCCCACCCTACCCCATTCACACTCCCCCGCCCGCCAACCCTACCCCATTCACACTCCCCCGCCCGCCCACCCTACCCCAATCACACTCCCCCGCCCGCCCACCCTACCCCAATCACACTCCCCCGCCCGCCCACCCTACCCCAATCACACTCCCCCGCCCGCCCACCCTACCCCATTCACACTCCCCCGCCCTCCCACCCTACCCCATTCACACTCCCCCGCCCTCCCACCCTACCCCATTCACACTCCCCCGCCCTCCCACCCTACCCCATTCACACTCCCCCGCCCTCCCACCCTACCCCATTCACACTCCCCCGCCCTCCCACCCTACCCCATTCACACTCCCCCGCCCTCCCACCCTACCCCATTCACACTCCCCCGCCCTCCCACCCTACCCCATTCACACTCCCCCGCCCTCCCACCCTACCCCATTCACACTCCCCCGCCCTCCCACCCTACCCCATTTACACTCCCCCGCCCTCCCACCCTACCCCATTCACACTCCCCCGCCCTCCCACCCTACCCCATTCACACTCCCCCGCCCTCCCACCCTACCCCATTCACACTCCCCCGCCCTCCCACCCTACCCCATTCACACTCCCCCGCCCTCCCACCCTACCCCATTCACACTCCCCCGCCCTCCCACCCTACCCCATTCACACTCCCCCGCCCTCCCACCCTACCCCATTCACACTCCCCCGCCCTCCCACCCTACCCCATTCACACTCCCCCGCCCTCCCACCCTACCCCATTCACACTCCCCCGCCCACCCTACCCCATTCACACTCCCCCGCCCACCCTACCCCATTCACACTCCCCCGCCCGCCCACCCTACCCCATTCACACTCCCCCGCCCGCCCACCCTACCCCATTCACACTCCCCCGCCCGCCCACCCTACCCCATTCACACTCCCCCGCCCACCCTACCCCATTCACACTCCCCCGCCCTCAAACCCTACCCCATTCACACTCCCCCGCCCTCAAACCCTACCCCATTCACACTCCCCCGCCCTCCCACCCTACCCCATTCACACTCCCCCGCCCTCCCACCCTACCCCATTCACACTCCCCCGCCCTCCCACCCTACCCCATTCACACTCCCCCGCCCTCTCACCCTACCCCATTCACACTCCCCCGCCCTCCCACCCTACCCCATTCACACTCCCCCGCCCTCCCACCCTACCCCATTCACACTCCCCCGCCCTCCCACCCTACCCCATTCACACTCCCCCGCCCTCCCACCCTACCCCATTCACACTCCCCCACCCTCCCACCCTACCTCCGCCCACACTCCCCCACCCCCCCACCCTACCCCTCACACACTCCACCACCCCCCCACCCTACCCCTCACACACTCCACCACCCTACCCACGCCCACACTCCACCACCCTACCACCCTACCCACGTCCACACTCCACCACCCTCCCACCCTACCCCCGCCCACACTCCCCGCCCTCCCACCCTACGCCCTCCCACCCTACCCCCCGCCCACACTCCCTGCCCTCCCACCCTACCCCCCGCCCACACTCCCCGCCCTCCCACCCTACCCCCCGCCCACAGCCCACACTCCCCGCCCTCCTACCCTACCCCCCGCCCACACTCTCCTCCCCCCGCCCACACTCCCCTCCCACCCTACCCCCCGCCCACACTCCCCGCCCTCCCACACTACCCCCCGCCCACACTCCCCGCCCTCCCACCCTACCCCCCGCCCACACTCCCCGCCCTCCCACCCTACCCCCCGCCCACACTCCCCCGCCCTCCCACCCTACCCCCGCCCACACTCCCCCGCCCTCCCACCCTACCCCCGCCCACACTCCCCCGCCCTCCCACCCTACCCCCGCCCACACTCCCCCGCCCTCTCACCCTACACCCGCCCACACTCCCCCGCCCTCCCACCCTACCCCCCGCCCACACTCCCCCGCCCTCCCACCCTACCCCCCGCCCACACTCCCCCGCCCTCCCACCCTACCCCCGCCCACACTCCCCCGCCCTCCCACCCTACCCGTCGCCCACACTCCCCCGCCCTCCCACCCTACCCGTCGCCCACACTCCCCCGCCCTCCCACCCTACCCGTCGCCCACACTCCCCCGCCCTCCCACCCTACCCGTCGCCCACACTCCCCCGCCCTCCCACCCTACCCCCCGCCCACACTCCCCCGCCCTCCCACCCTACCCCCCGCCCACACTCCCCCACCCTACCCGCCGCCCACACTCACCCGCCCTCCCACCCTACCCCCCGCCCTCCCAACCTACCCCACACTCCCCCGCCCTCCCACCCGACCCCCCGCCCTCCCACCCTACCCCTCGCCCACCCACCCTACCCCTCGCCCACACTCCAACCCCTCGCCCACACTCCCCCGCCCTCCCACCCTACCCCATTCACACTCCCACCCTACCCCATTCACACTCTCACACTCCCCCGCCCTCCCACCCTACCCCATTCACACTCCCCCGCCCTCCCACCCTACCCCATTCACACTCCCCCGCCCTCCTACCCTACCCCATTCACACTCCCCCGCCCTCCCACCCTACCCCATTCACACTCCCCCGCCCTCCCACCCTACCCCATTCACACTCCCCCGCCCTCCCACCCTACCCCATTCACACTCCCCCGCCCTCCCACCCTACCCCATTCACACTCCCCCGCCCTCCCACCCTACCCCATTCACACTCCCCCGCCCGCCCACCCTACCCCATTCACACTCCCCCGCCCGCCCACCCTACCCCATTCACACTCCCCCGCCCGCCCACCCTACCCCATTCACACTCCCCCGCCCGCCCACCCTACCCCATTCACACTCCCCCGCCCGCCCACCCTACCCCATTCACACTCCCCCGCCCGCCCACCCTACCCCATTCACACTCCCCCGCCCTCCCACCCTACCCCATTCACACTCCCCCGCCCTCCCACCCTACCCCATTCACACTCCCCCGCCCTCCCACCCTACCCCATTCACACTCCCCCGCCCTCCCACCCTACCCCATTCACACTCCCCCGCCCTCCCACCCTACCCCATTCACACTCCCCCGCCCTCCCACCCTACCCCATTCACACTCCCCCGCCCTCCCACCCTACCCCATTCACACTCCCCCGCCCTCCCACCCTACCCCATTCACACTCCCCCGCCCTCCCACCCTACCCCATTCACACTCCCCCGCCCTCCCACCCTACCCCATTCACACTCCCCCGCCCACCCTACCTCCGCCCACACTCCCCCGCCCACCCTACCTCCGCCCACACTCATCCACCCGCCCACCCTACCTCCGCCCACACTCACCCACCCGCCCACCCTACCTCCGCCCACACTCACCCACCCGCCCACCCTACCTCCGCCCACACTCACCTGCTCCCCTCTGTTGGTTCCCACTACATCACACAAGTTGAACTCCTGAATAGCTTCAGGCACTGGCTTTCCCCAAGTTTTACTACTGACCAAAATAAATAACAAAACTCCTTCTGTCAGGCTTTCAGGCAGCAAGAGATTAAATCTACTATCTACGTTACTTATCATACTTATCAGACCATAAAAACTTGTGGCTATTTTCTACAGGTGTACTGACCGCAACGGTTGAAGTTACTCATTCGCCTGCCTTCTGATAACTTGGCATGCTTAGTTTAAAAGTCAAAGTACATTTTGCAAAAGGGATCCCAACAACTGCGTTCCTGCATGAATTCCCCATTTATGTATATTATTGTATGTGTATGTTTTTACATTTGGTGGGTTCTGTGCTCAAGCAAGCTAATATGTATCCATTTCTAGACCAACATGAGCACTAAAGTTACATGCCCTATCCATAATTAATTACACTTGGATACCTATGAAACTGCAAAATTGGCACCCAGCTCGCTGCCACCTCCAGTTCGTCATATGGTGCGCTACATGAACCCCTTGTAATCATGGGGACCTTTCCTGAGCACACCCATATTCCCCCCTTTAGTTAATACTTTAACAAATCATAATCATCTTCTTTGGGGATCTACCTCGCAACCATCTCTCACACCGGTCTCAATATGGGCATACCCTTCCGCTGAACAAACCCAACACATCCCACCATTCCCGCATTCTACTCGCTACTCCACACAAGCATGTCAATTTGGCGGAGGACACAAGTCACCTTCAGTTTGAATACCCATAAGGGATGAAGGGGTGGTGGCCCTAGCCTTGGACAGGGTTACGGTCATCATGGCCGCAACTGTTGGTACCTCGGCAGAGCAACAAAGTAGGAGCAATTGACAAGTACAAAAAAGAATGAGAAAAAAGACAAAAATATGTAACATGATTTTTGCAGCGAGGCTCAATCAAGAAGGCACCCACGAGAACACAGTCGATCCATGAGTCGTTGGTGATCACAGCCTATGTTTTCCATGATCACTTTCAGATTATGCAGGGCAGCAATAGTTCTGATAAGTGTCCCGTTTTCAATATCATTGGTAGGCACAAATGTGCAACCGGTACTCCCTATCGTCCGGCATACCCCACTTTCCATTGCTCTTAGGAGGTCGAGTATATACCGGTTTTGCAGAGTCATAAGCCTGAGTGCGCTTCATGTTTCCCTAATGGCACTGAACACTGACTCAGACGCATTCATAAAGAGTAAGACTTCATGCATGGTCACCTAGAGCCATTTGGCATTAGCTGCTGCTTGGGCTCCTGGTTCCAGGAGGGAGGTGAAGAAGGTCTCAGTGTGGCTAAACAGACGATATAGATCTGGAATGTCTGCTTAAGCCTGTGATGATGATGCTGAAAAGTAGCTTGATCTTCCCCTATGTTGCATTGTTCCTGAATTTTGTCTCCCAAATTAATCCCTGACCTGTCCATATAAGGTGTCGAAAGTGGCACAGTCGACAAAGGGGACACAGATGTAACGTTGGGCATTGAATGGGCCATAATCAGGTGTTCTTCAAGAATCATGAGGATGGGCACATGAAGGGTAGAGAAACTGCACACATCACTGTCCAGAGATCCAAAAATTATCGAGAAGAGCAGCGTACCTGCAGCCAGATCTGCGATGCGAAGCAAGCAACTGTAGTTCCCATTTGTGCCAACGGGCACTGTGCCCTCACCCTTAAAACACAGAGAAAAATTGGGACGTGTCTGTATATTAACAGGTTTTTCTGCTTCCCTGAACCACGTCAGATACTGCGATTGATTTCTCCAGACTGTTGTAACGCTCACCTGATTCCCGTAGAGGCGCCGGTCTTGACTGGGCGTATACCGTATCTTCAAAGGTGACGTGTAACACACGGCTGGCTCTTTGGGCTGGACCTCTGTGCACTGTATGTTTGACTCGAAGGGTAAGATGTCTTAGGTAAGTGAACGCCGTGCTCTCCATCTGCCTCGGGGCAGGGTGCTGTAACCAGTTTCTTCACTGGATAAGGGGAGCAGGCCTCTTGACTTCAGAGGACTGCTGTCTGTCGTTTACTGCACGAACGGTAAGTTTCGAGTAATTCTAATGTCTTTAAAGTCTTTAGTAATGATGTCTCTTGTTTTGCAGGGTTCCGGCGATGGTGGATGACGGGCTGAAGTGAGTTGAAGATGGAGCCCGTGTGATGAATAGAAGCGCCGGGAAGCACGTAAGTAAGCGCTTGTTGCCTGCTTCACGATGTGCTCTAACTGTCTTTTTATTTTGCAGGTACAAGTTCGGAGCGGCTGCAGGGTGCCGGAATACCCACTTGGGTTAGACGTGGGAAGGAGTAATGGCACGTGAGTGTTAAAGTTCTCCAATGTCTTTAAACGCACCTTGTTTTGTCTTTCAGATGCGGGATGCAGCGCCGAAGGCCTCCGGAGCGTGCGAAGAGTTGGTAAGCTTTTGTCTTTCAGATGCCGGAATGCAGTGTGAAGACCTCCGGAGCGCACGAAGAGTAGGTAAGCCTTTGTCTTTCAGAATGCAGCGCGAGGCGTTGGTGACAGCCGATGGCCCTGGTAAGTGAAGAGCTGTCACTGAAGACCGTAATGCTAACCTGTTCTTTCTTGTCTTTATAGGTGTTGCTGAAGACTGGATTCAGGATGGTAAGCCTTTTTCTTTAGGCCCAGGATCAGATGCAGAAGACACGATGAGCGTTCTGCTGCAGAGGTTGCAGAATAACGCAAAGCAAGATTCATCCATCGGGTGTGGTTTAAATAGCCTCCTGTAGTGCTTAGATATCTCCTTCCACAGTCACGCCTAGGTAAGAAAAGAGTTCCTGCTTTCCAGAAGAGTTCCAGTGTTCTGAACCTAGGGAGTGGCTCCTGCCCCACCCAACAGGAAAAGTAGTTCCAAACAGAAGAGGATCAGAGGCTCAACTGGCAGGCAAGTAAGCAGCATGGTCTGCTGCAGGTAAGCCCACCCAAGAATTATGAGCCCGGCGCTTCCAGCGCTGGGACTGGGCATATTTATGAGCCTGGTGCCACTGGCGCCAGGACTGGGTCCAAAAGGTCCCAATTGGGACTGGTTGGCACTCGGAACCTGGGTTATGAATCTGCTTCCAAGGGAGTTGGGAAAACCCTGACCTTTTGGAAGCAGAGATCATGACAACTGTCTTGTACTCTTGATTTATTAGAGCCACCCCTTTTGAGAATCCTTTGATTCCTCAAGCCCCCTTGCTCCCATTGATTTCTCAAAAAAATAGCTCCTTCCAAGGTCAATTGAACTCTTAAAACACACCTAATATTTTTGTGTTCTGTACGCTTGGCAATTGAACACTCATCACTTGGTATGATTGATGCTGTAATTGACTTCACTTTAAACTGCCCTCGAATCCTGCACATGGCTAGGTGCACCAGACATATTGCATCTGCTGCCTTTACCTCACGCACGGTAAATACACTGGGAGCGCCAGAAGCATGGTGGATGCAAGAGCAGATTTAGCAATATCCTATGAGGCGATCTCTCTCTCCCTCCAACATTCCTCATGGCTATACCATTAGCACGTACTTAACTTCTATTCCTGCTCCTGTGTAGGTGGAGTATTGGTGGTATACCTTTGAGTATCCCTTAGGTGGATCCAACTCTTGTTTTCCGCCACTTACACAGCAGTCAGAGTAGCATAGATCACCCTATGCGGCCCATGGAAATTCTGCTCGTTCCAGCAACGCACAAAGGTGCAGATGTAGATGTGGTCCCCGGGGGAAATCTGTGTCTTATGCTGAACATAGGTAGTCTCGCCGTTTCATCCTGTTGTCTGTTGGTGAGAAGATGCAACCTGGACGATATAATATTAACACTTTTCGTTAATGCTATAAGGTATTCCCTAAACTCCTCTTGTAGGACTGCTGCGGTCTTGTGTGCGTCTGTCATACCTGTAGGTGAGAGAGGTGTATGTAGCCTATGCCAGTCACGATTTTGTGAGAGCTCAAGTGGTGGTACACCCTGGATGGTTTTGATTAAAAAATAAAAATTTAAAAAAACAGTGCTAGTGGGTTTCATGCATACCATGATTTTTTAACTCTGCACATATTTTAGCTAAACAGGCCTCGAGTACCCCATTGAGTCTCTCTGTGATTCCGTTGGCCTTTGGTTGGTACGCCAAGCACAACCTATGCTTTATTCCTGTCAGAAAAGTGATTTTTGCAAACAAGGCATTAAAGAAGTGAGTTCTGTTGTTAGATTTTAAGACCTTGCAAATCCCACATCTTGGAAATACCTCTCACCAGAAATCTTGCTGCCAATTTAGCATCAGGAGAATGGAGAAGCAACAACAATTAGATATCTGAATTTACTGCACCCCATTATCATGTCCACAAAATTGATGTGGAGCTCCCTGAATGGACCAGAGTGCCTGGGCAAGACCACCCTCCACCCCCCTCACCGACCTCATGGTATTTCTGGGATTGAACTCCTTGCACACTATACAATTACTTACAAATTTACTTACCTGTTTTTGTAAGTTAGGGATAAACCAGTCCTCCTGGAACTCTGCTGAGATTTGTCGTCGAGGTATTTGACCGGCAATGTAGTTGGCCTAGAGCCAAAAGAAGTTGTTCTATAGGCATTACTACCTTTCCCGTTACCTCCTGTCTCCAAATTTGTCGATGAGAGAACACATCCTCTTTTTCCAGAGCTCCTGTTCTTCTCTAGAGGTTTTCCCTTGCATTTCTATTATCTGGTGCACCGGGACTACAGGGTGCAGGGTTGATGACTGTACCTGTTGGAATACGGTTTCAATTTTCTCTGAATCTGTGAAAGGAAAATATGCTGCTTCCTTCACAGCCTTGTCTGCAGCATAATTTCTGAGAGCTTTTGAATGAGAGCTTTTGAATTAGTGCGATTAGCGTGGGCAGCACACTTTACTAGACCTCTCTCTGCTGGCAAGGTTAACAATTAGCTGGGATAACAGCGCAGCTTGCTGGACAGGGGACCCATCAGATCTCCTAAAACCTCTTCATAACCCAGAATAGACGGTAGAGGTGACACATGGAGAGTCAGAATAAACTGCAACTGCCTTCCCCTTACTCATTTCTAGCACCGCTAAGTGCCACCAATTCTGCTGCTTATGCATAGTAATGAGAAGGCAACAGTCTCTTCAGCCTGACCCAGTACTCCCCATCCAAAGACCCATGGAAGCTGCTTCTGTATGCCTCTCCTCTGTCTCCTGGTTGATGGTTTGAGATCCATCAACAAAAATCACTTCACCCCCTCTAGGGCATCCTCTTTCACAATTACCCTCTCTGCCTCTTCTCCCTCATAGGTGGCACAGTCGTGAACAATATCACCAGGATGCACTGGCTCTGCTACAAATGTTGCATAATTTACTAGGTGACATTGCACAGGATGAATTGATACATTTGACAAAATGACCTCATACCTTGACACTCTGAGTCGTCAATGTGCATTTCGACTTTTCTAGAATCGCGAAGACCGCATGTGCAGTTTCACCGGGCAACCCATAGTAATGGTCGAAGACTTTTTTGAATTGTAAAAGCCCCTGGCACTAGAGCTTGCTCACAAGGGAACTGTCCCTGGATCATTGGGTCTTGGAGTCCACTGTAATACGCTAAAGGTTTGTGACCTAGTGATATTTGCTTGGTCCAGACTGCTGTCCTTGCCTGCCCATTTGAATGGGAAAACAGAAATAATGGCTGTTTGTAGTTTGGGGTCGCCAGGACCAGAGCATTGCTGATCGCAGCCTTAACTTCCTGAAAGCAAGTCCCCATTTCCTCAACCACTGGAACCCATTCTGTGCTTCCTTTAGTTACTGCATTAAAGGCCTAACATTACTAGAGTAATCGAGGACCCACCACCTACAATAGTTCCGAAAACTGCTACATCTGTTTCAGCATGTCTGGCGGAGGTGTATTCTGAAGTATGGTGGTTTTCTCGGGCATTACCTTTCTTCCTGCAGGCGATATTAATTGCCTCAAATATACTATCTCTGTCTGACAGTACTGCAATTGTTCTATGTCCCCTTTGTACCCCTTCTCCTCAAACAGGGCGAGGAGCGTTATTGAATCTCCTCAACACTGCTTCTGTGAAGTGCTACGGACTAAAAAATCATCCACATACTGAATTATAGTACTAGACACGTGTAAATTCCCCAAATCCATCTGAACCACCCAGATAAAACTCTGAGATATGCAGTACCCCTGGGGCAACCTTGTGTGCTCGAATCTCTAACCACAACACATAAACGATGTGAGGTACTGAGAATCGGGGTGTAGGGGAACAGAGAAAAATTTATTTTTTAAATCAATTACCCTGAAGTGGGTTAACTCAGTGGGGATGTTAGAGAGTGGTGGCAGGATTCGGTACCACTGGAAATTCCGCCTCAACAATACTATTGAGGGGACGCAAATCGTGGACCATCCTTCAACTTGCCCCCTTTGCCGTCTTCACAGGGTAGATGGCTGTATTGCATGGGGACACAGAAGGTTGTATTATGCCTTACTTTAACAACTCCTTAATGGTCTCATAAAGCCCTTCGTCTACTTCCTTAGACATATGGTACTGCTTAAACTGTGGTAATATCGCACCGGGTTTCAATATTACCCTCACCGCTTCAAAACACTTTAGCAGCCCCACATCATGAGGATTGTTGGTGTGGCACTTTTCCCAAATCCTCCTTCCAAAATGGCAATGTATTTCTAGCGATGAACATGGTCTTTGATACTTCCCTTTGCTCTATCGCTTTCTGGCAAGGCACCCCAATTTCAAAGACCACATCTCTCCTGTCTCTTCAATGTCTTCGAACAATTGCTCATCGGCACGTCCCTTGGCAATAAGGTCAGATCGATGCACAGAACTGTGCCCCACTCTGCATTCCTCATCTGTGCCTGAGAGCACTACCTTGTTCTTCTTGATCAATACCACCTAATAAGAGAATCGGAATAATGGCACCTGATGTTACTTCCTGTAGCACAACAGGCCGAAATAAAAACAGAAATGGTACTCGCCAGGCCTGATTTCTGATCCCCTGGGATCCAACTGAACTAAAGCATTACCTCATAAAAAAAAAAAAAAAAACCTATTCTGCATGCACGGAAGCCCCACTATTCACACTGTTGCTACAATAGGTCTGAACATGCGCTGCTTTCCTTACCATATCCAACCCTCGGTTGAGCATACTATACCCTCCTCTGTGAAAGCAATCGACATCTGCAACTTTCTCAGGATGTCCTTTCCCAAAAGATTTGCTGGGGTGTCCGTGCAATACAACAAAGGGGCTGATAAATGTTGATTACCCACCTTCGTACTAGGATCCCAGGATAGCCCCAGCTGTGTCCATTGTTTTGCTTGACATGGGGAACTCACCTTCCTTGGTAGGTGACTTGGTAGCCCCTGTGTCAACCATTAATGAAAATGTTTGGTCACCTAACTGCACACTTATCCAGGATTCCTCTTCCGGATCGGTGGTAATGGACAGGACTGGACACATGAGAGATTCCTGTGGGCTATCCTACTCATATTAGCACCTGGGAGAGAAAAAGGATTTCCCTCATACACTAGCCCTAGTGTAGTGCACAATTGTTCTTTTGGATAAAGGATTCTTGTCCCATGTCCTCACCGATGCTTGTGCTGGCATGGTCGGTGTGATCCCGAAGGTCTGTGCAGCCCCAGTCGCTAGGTTCTGTTCAACCCGTTACTGCTGTGATTGCACATAGCCTGGGGCTGCATCTGTTGAGCTCCTGTGTTAAGGTACTGTGACTGTTCACGACAATCCTGTGACACGTGTCTCCTCCATAACCGTTTCCCATCCGCCCATTAAACTGAGGATCCATTCCTCCGAACCTGCCAAATAACCCACTTCCCTGTAGAAATCCTCCCATGCCCCTCAGAAACCCTCTCATTGGCCTTGGACCAGGAACATACCCATCCACCCAACCCTGCGTCATACCCAGTTCACTGTGTCCCTGTTGTCTCAATTGCCCCTGCTGTCCCTCCATAGAATTAGTCATTACTGCCCCTTCTAACAAATCTTTGCCAATTATTTTTGTACAAGCTCAGCCTCTGCTTTTTGTGCCTACTCTACATTCCCCCTCTTTTTCCTGTCTTCCCTTGCAAAAATGCACAATGTGTGCCAGAATTTCCAACCAACTCTTGGCCTTCATCCCTACCACTTTATCTAAATCGTGCTGGACGACTTTGGGAAGTCCCTTCAGCTTGTGGTAAAAAATCACCACATTCTTGTCCCATGCTTCTCCCGTTTCTGCCCTCGACATCTCCTGAATTAACTGGATGTGCGTGGCAGGATCATTATCCAATTTCATCGTATTAGCTCAAATTGAATTGATATCAGGTTTATCGGGATACATTATCCACAAGGCCCTCATACCTATACCCTACGATTATTAAAATCGGCTCCATCATGGATAGTTGTATCCAACTGAACTCCCGGATACCCCTATCTCTTCCAAAGCTTATCTGACTGCTCCTCCATTAGGGCTGTGAATATGCTCTTCATGCCCCCTATGGCTAACATGACACTGACAGTGTGTTTATCTAATGCATATATCCCCTTTCCCCGCAGTGGGCAAAGGGAGTGTCTTCAAGTTACTCAGGTCCATGTATGACCAGGGCACATAATACGCCCTTTCCAAAACCCTTCAGGAGCAACGGAAACTGGGTTACTGCTGTTTTTTCTGGTGGCCTCCCCCATCTCTCTCCTACCTCTTACTAGAGCCATGCGAGTACCCTGGCCAGGGGCGTCGCTAGGGGGGTGCAAGAGGGGCTATAGCCCCGGATCCTTTGCTTGTAGGCCCGGATGAAAATCACGGGGCTACAAGCAAAGGCTAGCCCCGGGGCGAACATCCAACATTATTTTTTATGACGCCTGGCCTGCAGTGCTGGAAAGGCGGGTGGGCGGCACAGGTAGACGCAGCATGCAGGCAGGCCAGGAAGCAGCAACGTTCGTGATTTGAATAAAAAATTGTGAGTGACACGAACATGGCTGCCTCCTGGCCCTGGGCTGCTACTCATGCTGTTGCCTAATGACAGTCTGCGCTTGCGCAGCAGGGAGCCGAGCCACCGCCCAGGCACAAACGCACGTGCCCTGGGTCTTTCCCTGAATGCGCACTTGCGCAGATCATGCCAGTAGCAGGTCACGCCCAGCCCCATGCCTGCAGACACTGATGCATGCTTCCAGTCCTGCTGTGAGGAAAGCAAGCTGCCACGAGTCTGATGATGCCAGTCGCCACCATCTACTGTGTGACCCCGCAGCCGCGTCACTTACCCGCCCCCCCCCCCCACCCCTGTGAAGCTGCAGTGCACTACCGGCTGACTCCGAGCCCCATGCCGGTGCCAAGCGCTAAGGTAGGTATTGGTAATAGCCGTGGCCTACGACATGACTCGCAATGATTGCTTCAGTCTGAATATAAATCTGCAATCCGGACAGATTCAAGTTTTTTTTACATGCTTCCGACATTTAACTGTTTCTGACCAACCAATGCTTCCTTTTACTTGATCATGTTTTTGTTTTTAACAGAATAGTGCACCCGTGCGAGTATCTTTGCTAAACGCGCAGGCAATAGCACCATCCTAATTGGGAAAACCTTGACAGTCTTTCAGAAAGACACTTGGGGCCTGATTTAAAAAAGCATTTTACAATGATGCACTCCCATTGAAAAACGCTCTGTAAATCAGGCCTTTCAGCTCTTGTAATAATGGCGCCAAAACGTGTCTTTACAGTGATTGCCTTATAAATCAACAATAATCAATACATTTTTGAAAATATATACCCAAAGTGAATTAGAGGTCTTCGTTCTGCATCTGGCATTCTCAGATGGAGTTCGATTTGCTCTTCAGTTCTGCTCTCAAAACGTTAAAGGGACCAATCGGGAATTATCCTTGCATAGACCAAACTAAGGGAGGGCACGTGAACGCCTCAACTAAATGTTCATATCAATTTGTAGCAATCCCTACCTTGTATCTGCAGAAGCCTGCGCACATATTTTTGCCTGGTGATTACTTTTTTGCATTAGTGTAAAAAAGTGAATTCCACCAAAATGTGGAATAATAGCTCCCCACCCGAGTTAAGGTAGTGATATCTGTGCTTCACAACACTGTTTTGGGGATCGATTCTCATTTGGAAGCATCAGCAGTCATTAGAGTAAACAATTGGTCTTCTATGCCATCTAGCTGGTAAATTCCCATCCCTTCACAAGGTAGCACAATTTTAGTGTATGAAAGTTCTGCTTGACATCTGCACCCCCGTTTGAGTGTGATTTTCTCCAGCTGTTACCACAGATGGTTTCTCGAAACAACAATGCTACAATAAAGGTTGACGAGGACTGGGAAACCAAAAAGGTATCTAGCTAGAATTCCTACATTTAGTTAATTCAACATAAATCTAAAATAAAGTCAAGCGTGAATCAAAAACATGTACCAGCCTTTGGTAAGGGCAGTTGTTTTGCCACCTTCATCCTCATTTGTGGTTATTAATATTAGGCTATGTATTGAGTGCGGACCTGGCTATGGGATGCAATGATATGATATGATAAGGCATTTGTAACGCGCCTATACACAAGTGTTTCAAGGCGCGACGAGGCAGGGAGGGGGGAACAAGGGGAAGACAGACAACGATCCTACTAGGCCAGGTGTCATTCAGATCGCGCAAGGGGAGGGGGAGGGGAGGGGAGAGGTGCATGGGGAAGGGGAGGGGGGAAGTGCAGTACAAGTTAAGTAGAATAAATAAATAAAAGGGCCAGCTGGTGGCAAGTGCAAGGTAAGTGCAGAACAAGTGCTCGGAAGGGGGGCTGTAGGGATACAGAGACAGTCCTGCAGTGCAGGGGTTGCCAGGGAGGCAGTGCAAGTGGAGAGTGGCTGGGCCCAGGACCGAGGTCGGTGAGAGTGGCCCAGTTGCAGAATCAGTGCAGTTTCAGAGAAGAATTAGCAGGGGAGAGGGAGAGAGAAAGCAGAAGCAAAGAGGAAGGTTTTGCGATGCTTCCGGAACCGGAGATGGTTCTCCTCAAGTTTCAGGGGGGCAGGGAGGCTGTTCCAGAGGGAGGCCCCTGCCGCGGAGAGAGATCTACCCCCAGCTCGTTGCTTCGAGAAGCGGCTGACCCTGAGGGAGTTGGAGACGGATGAGCGAAGGGCTCGGGAAGGAAGATATTTAGGAAGAGAGAGTTGAAGGTATTTAGGCCCCAGGCCCCAGAAGGCTTTGTGGACAATGCAGAGGGTTTTGAACTTAATCCTCTCAGCCACTGGGAGCCAGTGTAGAGATTTCAGTCCTGTAGAGATACGGTCCCTGGGCTTGAGGCCAAGGACAAGTCTCGCAGTTCTGTTCTGGATGAGTGTGGAGGCAGGCAGATTAAGATAGAGGCTGTTACAGTAGTCCAGTTTTGAGAGAACCAGGGCTCGGGAGACAGCGAGCTTCTGGGGGAAGGAGAGAAAGGGAAGAATACCTCTGAGGAGGTGCAGCTGGTAGTGTGACTTCTTAGAGACGTCAGATATATGAGGAGAGAAGGAGAGTGTGGAGTCGAAGATAACCCCGAGGTTTTTTGCCTTGCAGGTAGGAGCAGGAAGAGGGCCAAGAGAGACCGGCCAGAGAGCTGCAGGGAAGGAGGGAGTGGGTGTGACGATGAGCAGAATCTCAGTCTTACTGGCATTAAGGCAGAGGTCATTGGCGGCACACCATTCCTGGATAGCAGACAGACAGTCAGAGATGAGGGAGGGAGAGGAGGAGGCCGAGGGTAGCCTGAAAATGAGCTGGGTATCGTCCGCATAGCACTGAAAGTTGGGGCAGAGAGCAGCGATGCGGTGGGCAAGGAGTGCCAGATACTGGTTGAACAGCCAGGGGGAGAGATTAGATCCCTGGGGGACACCACAGGTGGAGAAAAAGATGTCAGAGAGGAAGGACCCGAGTTGGACCTGGGAGGGTCGATTGGAGAGGAAAGAGGTCAGCCACGCCAGAGCCTGACCAGTGATACCCAGGTTATCACGGAGACGGTTGAGCAGGATGGCATGGTTGACAGTGTCAAAGGCAGAAGAGAGATCGAGCAGAATGAGAACACACAGAGTGTTGGAGTCGAGGTTCAAAAGCAGGTCCTCACGGATGTTCAGGCGAGCAGTTTCCGTGCTTCTGGCAGCTCTGAAGCCAGATTGATGGTCATGAAGACTGCCAACAGATTCAGCATGGAGGTTAAGCTGGGAGATGGCCAGTTTCTCCAGGAGCTTGCCCAGGAAGGGAGTGATGGAGATTGGGTGATAGTTAGCCGGCCAGGAGGGGTCAGAAGAGGGTTTCTTAAGAAGAGGGTGCACAAGGGAGTGCTTAAGGGGGGATGGGAAAACTCCAGAGGCGAAGAAGTGGTTGCAAAAGTCAGCCAGGGCAGGGGCCAGGGAGTCAATGTGGTCCTTGATAGTTTTGGAGGAACAGGGGTGAACCTGTTTAGACAAGACTTTCATAGATCGGACTTGTCTGGAAACCTCGTCAGCAGAAAAAAGGGGAAAGGCAGAGAAGGAGGGAGGAGGGGTGGCTGCAGAAGGGCCCGAGGAAGAGCCGGACAGAGAGGGAGGGAGTTGGTAGGAGGAGAGTGAGGATAGGATGTCCTGAGTTTTGTAGATGAAGTGAGAGGCCAGTGCAGTGCAGAGGGCCTGGGAGGGGACAGGAGAGGTAGAGACTGCAGCAGGTTTGGCAAGCTCCTTGCAGATTTTAAAGAGTTCGGCCGAGTTGTTAGATGCCGCAGAGATGCAGGCTTGGATAAGGGCTCTCTTCTTGGTGAGAACGGAGAGACGGTATTGCCTTTGGAGCAGGCGGCAGGCTAGTTTGTCAGAGGATGAACATGAAGCACGCCATTTCCTCTCTGCCACCCTGCACTTGCGTTTTAGGGTGACGAGATCCGAGTCATACCAGGAGTTACATTTGGCTTTGGGCTTCAGGTGGATTCTCATGACAGGGGCAAGGATATCAAGAGTATCAGATATAGCCGAGGGGGCAGGTGGGGGTGAGAAGGTGGCTGCGAAAGCCTCAACTGACACGCGCTTCATGGGTCGGATGACCGAGAAGGTGGGTGGCAGTGGTGAGGGTGGCTTTGCCTGTGGGGTAGGGAGGGTGAGGTGGGAGGATAGGAGAAAGTGATCACTCCAGGAGAGAGGAGTGGAGAGAGGGACGGAGAGGGGAAGGTCAGAAGAGATCAGAGCATCAAGAGTGTGCCCTGCAGAATGAGTAGGCCCAGAGGGGAGAATAGAGAGTGAGAGAGAGTCGCAGAGGTCACGAAAAAGTCCCGTGGGGGGACAGGAGGCATCCAAGTGGATGTTGAAGTCACCAAGAAAGAGGAGTTGAGTGGTAGAGGACAGGAGTGAGGAGGAGAGGTCAGCCCACTCAGAGAGGAAGGAGGAGATTTGACCAGGTGGCCGATAGACAGTAGCCAGGGTAAGGGAATGGCTAGGAGAGAGAGAGAGACGGCAGACAAGGCATTCAAAAGAGGAGTATGTCTGCGTAGGAGTGACAGAGGCAGGAATCCACTCAGGGAAGATAAGGGCCACACCCCCACCAGCACGGTTGGGCCTGGGCACGGAGAGGATCTTGTAACCATCAGGTAGGAGTGTGTCAAGGCTGGTGACAGAGCTGGCCGTGAACCATGTCTCAGTGAGACCTAGGACGTCAAGGTCCAGTTCCTCAAGAAGGTGACAGATATGAGAAGTATGCTTGATTGCAGAGCGAGAGTTAAGAGTGGCAATGTGGAGAAGGTTGCCATCCTTGAAGGACTTCCGGGGAGGGGTACAGATCAGAGGTACGCCCTGCGGAGGTGTAGAAGAGGAAGGTGAAGAAGTAGCACGAGAGGGGGCAGGGAGGGTGGGTAGAGGCAAGGAAGCCGAGGACAGAGGAGGGGGGACAGCAGGAGAGGAAAGGAAGTTGATGAGGCATGGGAAGTGTCTATCAAAGAGATGAAGGTTGGCCTGAGGGCCTTGGACCAAGACGGTCCCATTAGTGTAGACATTAATGATGGCCTTAGAGGAGTGGAAGGAGTCCAAGAAGACATCCCAGCGGGTGCCACCATTAATGGGAGAAGAGGAGAAAGGAGAGAGCACAGAGACCATATGAAGGGTCCATAGGACAGGCGAAGGTACGAAAAAGAGGATGTCAGTGAGAGTTTCCTTGGAGCAGGCACTAGTGTAGGTGTCAGGCACTAGTGTAGGTGTGTAGGCCTGGGTTGGAGCCCAGGATGTCCTTTTTAAACCTTTTCCTACCAGATTTAGTGAGGAGAGCAGGATAGTCAATAGAGAAGCAGTTAGAGAAGATAGGCGAGATAGAGAGCACCATGGAGTAAGAGGGAGTGGGGAGGGGGAGACAGACGATACGAGAGCACACAGAGCACACAGGCATGAAGTAAGCGGCAAGGCCAAGTTTACCACATTTCAGAACGGTGAGTGCGTATTTACTGTTTACCATTCATGAGATGTAAAGTTTGGGATTAAAGATGCCTGTTTGGACACATTTAAGTTAAAATACTGGCTCTCCCCCTTCCTTGCGAATGCTATATTTCTATTTCGTTAACAGAAGTTTTTATAAAACACATCCCTGGAATGCAGTTTACTGCGAGCTGAAGTCAGAACTAGTGCTCAGATAATGTGCAACTATGACTACTTGTTGTTTCCCAGACACCTTTTATCTTCCTTATGTTGCGATGCAATGTTTCTTATTAAACATGCTTGCAGGCATATGTTTAATTCATAATGCTGCCTGTAAGCCTTTCTCATATGAGGTAAATTTCCTTTCCCTGATGCAGGAAAAGGTGATAGGACTTAATGTTGAACAGAACTCACAGAAGAGACGAGCCCAGGGAAAGTCAAACACTGGGTTCAATGTCAGTGAGAAGCTTGGGGGAACAAGACAAGGTGCTAAAATTTCCCCCAGAGTGAAAACAATGAACACAGAAATAAGTGAGGTGCACATTGCTGAGGCGACACTGGAGATAGAGTGAACTCCCATTGTGTGTCGAGGAAGTCGGGGTTAAGCAAGAAGGGCTTTCTTGGGGAGGAATAGGGCATTTCTGCACAGGTCCTAAAAGGTTAGTAACCTCACGTGTGCAAGTGTTGTTTAGGTAAGATATATTCTTAATGAATTTAATAGCTTTAAGAACGTGAAGCCAGTGTCTGCCGGTCCATAATGTGCATGCGGGTGCAGGCCCTCTCCTTATGCCATGGCCGTCACTCATGCTGCCAAGAAAAGTGCTTCATTTAGGAAACACAGTGCATGACGGAATGATGGCTACAACTATGTAAAAAGTCGTGAAAGCATTTTCTTTTGTACATAGCTTTGCCCTATATTCCATAAACTGGTGGGGAGCAGCCGTTCAATGTTACACGCGCATGCACATTGTTTTGGGGTTTTGGCGTGTTCCGTGTGCCCCTGCGCCATATGGAGGACACTTGCATCCTGCTCTCAAGCAAAATAGTTAGGGCCACAATAATTTAAAGGGAAAGTACAAGAAAATGAAGGAATGTGGTCACGATCACACGATCCAGACGCGGGGGGTGCTGGTATTAGAAACCTAACAGCGATTCTGGCTCCAGTTTCAACAATGTAGCCACTTCTAGACCAATCTCTGGTTAATTCCCTGCTTACAAATGCTCATTTCACCATCTGCTGAAATGTTGGCTGAATATGTGGGGGATATGCATTATGCCATAAATCAGTTGGGTGTCACGTTTTGGTGTTTTACCAAGAGACGAAAGGGGTCATCTGTGGTGCATACTAGTCATGAGAGTTGATGTAGAAGGCCTTGGGCTCTGATATTATGAAGACGGCAGATTAGGTTTGGCTGCTGCTCCTTTCTCGCCCCCCCCCCCATATCCCCTTCACACTTTCTCAGACTGCGTGTTGCCAATGCCGGTATATAAACCCCAGACGTGATCTCAGTGTCCTATGTAACCCAGTGTTGTGCAACCTCTGCAAAGCTTAAATACCCTGTGATCGCCTGTCCAGAGGTGGCCAAGGGAGGACGCTGCTTGCTGTGACTCACTGGGAGCCCTGTGCGGGGGCTGAAGTGGAGCATTCCATGCCTCTCAGTCTCTGCCCAGTCTCGAGACTTTTAGTTGTTTAATCGGCAGCCCTTTTCTTTACAGTGTAGTGCTTGGTGCTTCGTAATTGGTAAATCAGTGTTTCGTGAATGAATGTACACCGCATGGCATGCATACATGAAAGGGGCTGCTAACATGTGAGGACATTGGCGCGACACCATTGGGCAGATCAGGTTCAAGCCCCCTCCTCCCCTCCACCGTTAGGCTATGTTGACTCAGGCAGAACAGGACAGAGTTTAAACGGTGCCCGTGCTTCGCTGTTAACAAAAACCCTGCAATTACTACGTCACTGTAGCACTTGCATTCATATGCATACATTTTAAGGCAACTGAAGTTGTGATGTGGGGTTAGTACTTGCGTGCCAGGGGAGTGATTGGAAGGGTGGGTGGGTGGGACAGCTCATTCTCACAGCAGTCTTTCAGTGTGTGGCTTCAAACAGGAAGGGGAGAGTTAACTGCTTGTAACATTGGAGCTGCACTAGACCTGTCTTATTAGAATGCGTAAAGAAGTTAGATGTGTCCTAACAAGTACCTTTGCCCCTCCCTCACAGTCTCTGAAGTTAGTGCCACTCCCAACATTTTAAGTGTTAGCCCCCCGACCCTCCAAAACTTTAGCCTAGGGTCACCCCTGTGTAAGATCATGTGCTACCAGCATTCGCCTTCTGGCTTCTGAACGGCTTCACCACCAAACGGATTGAGGCCAAAACGACTGCCTATGCACAATTCTAAACATATGCAACAGCATACATCACGTGCTTTGGCTGGCCACCATGGACAGTGTGTGTGGGTTTGGGTGCCGCTATCCAGAATCTGGAGGCTGCAAACCAACCCAAAAATTGCAATGGGCTCTAGCCCCGGAACTTTTACAAACCTAGCAACGCCCCTGACCCTGGCACATCCTATGGCTCCGTGGTGTGCTTTCTATTGTTTCTACTGGAGCAGAAGGTAGGGTGACTACGCCCTGCTCTCCCTGCTCGACAGCCCATTCCTCTTCTTTGTCTACTCCGGCTACTACATCCCCGGACCGTTCTACAGGCACAAAGGCATAATCAACACTACCATAGGGTGCTCGTCTCCCCCCTCCCTGATCAGCCCTTGAGCCTGCGGGAGCTTCCCTGTTCTTCAAATCCTCCTCAACCGTTCTGATAACTTAGTTGTCCAATCTAACAAGAACCTGCCCATTTCTCCACCTTCCTTCTTCATGCCTTGCCTGTCTTCTCACATCCTACTACTCCATCTCTTTGCCGCCATAGCAGCACTACCTCTTCCTCCGCTAGCCTTAACGATTCCTTCATTTTTCCCACTTCTTGCAAATCTACCACTCTTCACAGCCTATCCTCTATCCTAGCAGGAAGAGGCCGAACCTCTTCTTTCACTCTCCTTTTCAATCCTTCCTCTGCTTTTCTGACTAGCAGCCTCACTCTTTATCGCTCCTCCACCCTTTATCTATCTGCTAACCTAGCAGTCGTGGGAGTTATCCCCTTTCAGTTTTCAACCTCTCTATAGCCCTAACCATTGAAGGAGTTATCCTTCCACTTTCATCAAAACCTCAATTCTTAGAAATCGTGTTACCTATGTCCGTCTTGCAAACGCTGGAGTAGCTGCTGGGGAAAATGGTGGTACGAACTCAGGGTCAGTTACCCCTCTGCGGGCGATAAAGGATACCACCCATATGGGGGCGGTGCAGAAGGAATTCATGCACCCTCCTTTTCCGGTTCTCCCCCCTACAATTTCAACATTATGGCCCCTCATGCCTTTTTCATACATCCTCCATAATTCCAAGATATGTAACTGCTTCTCCAACTTCGACCCCTTTTGCTTTGTAGTTTCAAAGGTATGGAGGTTCTCCAATATCCCTGTATCATAGGTTCCCTCAAAGGGCCAAGAATGTATCATTTTCCCCTTACTCTCCTGCATCCTTTCTCTATGAAACTTTAAAATGTTCACCTTATACCTGGACAACACATGGCACAAATGATTCAACTGAGTCTCCGTACTCCAACCCAAGTTATCAAGAAGTAGTTTCATAAAAACTCTGATACCTATAACTGCAGCATAGGAAAATAAATGTTTTACGCAAAAACTCCCTTTTTACCGTTAACCAGTTCCTTAGTTGTACTTTACACCCATTCATTGTACTCGCCTATACCGCAATTACCTCACTCAGCTACTTACTTCAATTCTACTTCTCACTTTTACACAAAAGACAGCATCTTATCAAAAACACTTGCCGGCCAATATTTCAGGGATATACCCACCACTCGAGCATAAGAGGGTCGCAATGCTTTCTACTACAGCAATGCTGCTCTCGCTTCCGTCTCTTTTACTAGTACGACCTTCTCTACAACAAGATCGGCTTTTCCTGACTGTAGGAAGCTTCCCCTTCACTACTTCGGCTAACCAAGAAAATCAAGGTGAGGGGCTCTGCCCGCACTGCAAATACAAAAGAATGTCAAGGCCTACTTCAGAAAGGTATCTACGGTTGGACTTACCCTAAGGTACCACCCCACCCCACCTTCAGGAGCGGGCTCCAGACAAGCAAGCTAAAGGGTATCGGGACAAGCCTCACTCTGGGGGTACTGGGTAAGGTACCCCCCTCACACCTCTAAAATAACAAACACAGCACAGTCCAACCACACATTCACTTTTCCAATGTCTGCAACCTCAACTAATTTCACACCCACACTCCAAGTCTACCCTTACCAAAAACCCCTTAAATCAAAGAAACAACCCCTTTTGTAGCCCCATTTCCCACTTGCTTTACACCCCAAGCGTGCACTCAAGTGAACCCGAGGTGCTTCGATGTGGTGCGTCGTCAAGTCCTGCCCAGCTAGGCCACAGCACTATGTCTCTGGGGAACATAAGGAAGGCATGGTATCAGGAATAGACAGACACAAGTGATCACAGTTCAAGGATGTTTATTAAACTGTATAGGTAGGTTGAAAAAAACGCCTAATCTAAACCTAAATCTAAGATGGGAGCACGTTATGACCATCAAATGAAAATAAGGCAGTCCTAGCGGCGGAGTGTCAAATAAAAGGGCCTATACTAAGAAAAACCTATTGCCAATCCTTACGCTAAACACAAAGAGTGTGGGATAGGGTTCACAAGAAAGAAAAACGTGTTCACAAATAATAAGTCAGGATGTGTTAGCCTGGGGTCTCCCTTCCCCACGTTTTGAGACTGGGACAAGGCAGGAGTCCCAAGCACAGCACTCCCTTGAGCTTTCCGAACACAAGACAATAGTTCTGGTTCACGTATCGGGACCTTTAGTGGTTAAGTATTTTTCTACAAAAAGTCTCTTGCCCCCAATGACCTAATTCTCTGTGGACATCCCTCTGCCGGGTTCTCTTTTGTCAACACTGTTTCTTGGGACCTAAGACTTCGCCCCTCTTTGGCATCCCTTTGTCGGGGTCACTCTTGCTTGCTTCTCAATTCCTTTTGCTCTCTCTTGATGCAGGATTCCCTTCCCTTGCGTTTTCAATGGTTTGTCGGTCAAAGACTTCTGACTGTACTCGGATTTTGCTTGACCCCTGCATGACCACTTTGACCTGTCTTGGTGGCTTGTCTACGGCCTTCTGGCATCAGTAATTTCAATCAACACGGGATCAACCAGGGTCTCTTGAGTTAGCACCCACCTGGTCCTGATCCCCTCTGCAGCTGGTCTTCCCTAAACAATATAGAGTTCTTTGAACTTTCCTCAACTTGCCACTTTGCGATTTTCATTCAACACAGTTTGGTTTCTTTATCAGTTTCTCTTCGACTCACCGGCTGTGATGAACCGCTTGGCTTCTCACTCTATCTGGAGTCAAGGCCAGTACCACATCAGCAGGCATCTCCCTCTCTCCTGCTTATCAGTGTAGGCATGCTCCGTGTAACATTGACATCTGCTGCAACACACTTGGGTATTGTTTGCGGTCCTATGTTTCCTTCTGAGGAGGCTTTGTGGGTTTGGGTCGGAGAGGGCAAGGTTACTCTGCTCTTTTTCGTCCCTTTGATACTCTATGCATTTCTCCTCCTCTTGGAACTACCATGCTTGGATAGCTCTCGTCGTGTGGTCTTCCTTGCTTGTCCTGTGCTCTCGTGCTCCACCTTTTATCCCTGTGGGGAAGGGGAAGGGAAAGGGCCGTCGGGTGTGTGTGATTTTGCTAAATGTCCTGATTTTGCCTGACCTTTGTACTTTGTATTGGGACATGTCAGGTAAACGGTTCTGGTGTTACTCCGTTGTCTTTCGTAGTGGGCGAAAGTGTTTGTTTGAAAAAAGGGAGGGGGCAGTGTTTCTGAATGTCACTGGTCCACCCCCAGTAACTGGATCCAATAGCAATGACCCTGTCCTGGCCACCTGGATAACAGATCCTCGGGGACTAGCCAGGGAGACACCTTCAGGTTTCTCACTGGAGCAGACAGACCTTTTAACCAATATGTTGTCCGCAGACCTCTTTTTTGCTGTGCACGGAAAACTAGTCCCTGTCGTGAGGTTCTGCAGCTGCGAGGTGTGGACAGAAGACTCCTAATGTCTCTGAATGCCTGGGCTTCTACCTGGCTTGCCAAATGTGCAAATGGGCCTTTAAGCACCTTACCCCAAACATGCCCACCACTTACGAAGTGAGTACATGGTTATACATGAAGCACATTTATTGTACAATTCTCCAGGGAGCAGATAGATGGCGTGCAAGGACCAAACAAACTCACCACATTAGTTAACATCTTTTATACAGTTTTGTAAAAAATTAAAAGGCTCCCAAATACTTATTGCGATCCACCGCCAAACATGATTGGGCACAACCTTCTTCAAAGAAATCCCATCTTTTCCAAATTCCTACGTTTTCATTGGCCAGTTTTATCTTATAACACACCTCTTTTTTATGATTTGTCCGTAGTAGGTCCTGACGTCAACACATGGTTAAGCATTGGTTTTGAAACACAATTCATTACTAGCAATAGCTTAATAAAAAAGTTTATCAAGTTTACAAAGTCTCAAGTTCTTGAAAAGACAAAATGTCTGAGTTGCCTTAGGTGGAGTGATATTTCTTGATCCCTCTCCACCACTTGGGTTGGTTTCTTCTCACTTGGTTCACATCTTGGGTGCCTCTGTGCTCCGCTCTAATATGCTCTTCGCTTAGCTTATTTGACCTCATTAGCTCCCTTGGGTTCCTTTGTCCCAATATCTCGCTTATCTCACTGTGGTATTGGTAACTCCTCTTTCCACATGCTTCTCTTGGCTTTTGAGAGTTTCTGTGAGCCGTCTGCATGATTGCAATGTTCGTGTTCCTTGGGCTCCCGTAACCCTGATGGTTATTCAGTTGTTTCTCTCTCTGGGGCTTTATGCCCTTGGTACGGGGTTAGGGCAAGTATTCCTTCTTCCCCTTTCTCTCTCTCTTCTCTCTGCCACGCCCACTCCTGGGTACCTTTGATTTTGCAGGGTTTGCTCCATTGTGTCGGTGTCTGCTCAGTGGCTTTGGCATTCTCCACGGGTTTCTGGTCTTCCCATCTGGACGCAAGAAAGTTTTGTGTTCCGCTCTTTTCAACGTCTCTCTGCTCCTTAGCTCTCACGTTGTGAGCAGAGTATTGCCAGTATTGCCACAGGGCTTGTGAGGGGGAGCGCTCCTTTTCTGTTCTGGCCCCAAAGTTATGGAACGCTCTGCTTTCTCGCCTCCTCGCCTACCAATGTACCCACTTGTTTCAAGGGAGCACGGCTGTTATGCGGTCTAAGTGCCAAAAGACTAGTTAAAGAAATATGTTTTCTTCACTACTTTTATATTGATATTCAGGTTGTCAGTGGGTACCTATAGAATAAATTGCATCATAATTGTTAAAAGAATGTGTTTGAAAACAAATCTAGTTTTAGCGTCTACCAATAGTGAAATAAGAGGCCCCTTAATTGTTTTGAATGCCTCGTAACTATCTACTACAAAAGCAATAATTATATACAATAGAGCTCTTAGGGATTTCATTTAGAAACAGGGTCTGATAATGTGCTTGATTCTTCTGGTTTCCTGAAAGTGCAAGTCATTTTACTGTGCAGATGAGCGTATTTTACAGGGAGAAAGCTCGCTCCATCTGGTCAATTACTGTTTGAGAGAAGAAGTGCAATGTTATTTGTTTTCCCCTAAAAACTGTCTCCTTCTTGTTGCTGATCTCGTCTGGACCCTCGTGACATCTTCTTTCTCATTGTCTGAGGTTCACGGCAAGTGGGTCTCGCCTTTGCAGGGTTTAACATTGCTGATGTGGAGCCAGGCTCTTCTCCTTTGTACTTTTACATGAGTGGGAGTTACTTCTTCCACCACAAAGGGGCCCTCGAATTTCACCTTGTGCCAGAGTCTGGTAACGTTTTTTTACTTAGATGAGGTTGAACGCCTATAGGGAAGGGAGTTGGAGCATACACTTTGGGTAAGGCTGTTTGTCTTCATTCTTCTTCCACCCCACCTGCTGTTTGCAATGAGAACGAAAAGAAATACTTGCCGTTATAACAGCGTTAATTTGGGCGTCTGTTCACGCTCCAGTGGGAGGGGCAAAAATTATGTGCATCTGGCATCCTGTCACCATCCCCTGAGGAGTCAGGTGATGGTCTGAACGGGCCCATTTGGTAGCGCCAATAATCTAGGGGCAGGCAGTTTACCCATCCCTCGTTTAGAGTCATTTTTAGTTCGGCTATCCTCTCTTTGAAGAGATCATTGAGCCTCTCACAAACCCTCTTTGTCTGCATATGATAAGCAGAAGAGAATGTGTGCTTGATACCCAGTAGGATTGTGATTTGCTCAAATTATTTGTTCACAAAGTGTGGTCTGTTGTCGGACTGAAGGACTTTGCACACTCCCCATCTTGGGAACACCAGCAATTTGGTAGCAAAGGTGGCATCGGGGTGTGTGCATGGACCTGCTTCGATCCATCAGGATAAAGGGCATTTGAATACCAACAGGTATCTGTAGCTGTTGCGTTTTTGGAGCATTTCTATATAATTGATATTCAAGTGCTGGAAAGGTCCAGTAGGGCAGGTTATTTCTCCTCTTGCTACTTGCAGCGTATTCCCTGCAGTATATTTCTGGCACATGATACACCCCCTTTTCCCCACAACTACTCCTCTTCTTGTGGTGCACATCCCTGTATTTCAATTATTTGTTATGGGTATTGAATTAAACCCTTCTTTCATCGTGTTACGCGCTCGCGTGTGTTTATTAGGTGGTGTGTCAAAGTCAGATACTTTGATAAAATATGCTGCTTTTTTGGCTTCTGCGTCAGCAGCCATGTTGCTGCAAGAGATTAAATCCCTGCTCTCACAGCGGGCCACTTCACCACTGCGATGGACAATGAGAGTTGTAGTGCGGCTATGAGCCTGTCCAATAATGGCGCATGTTACACTGGTGTGCCGTCTGTGTGTAGGAAGCCCCGCATTTTTCAACTCGACAGTCCTGCATGTACGGTTGACGTCATGTAGGCGGTAATCTCGTCTTCCTCATGCATTTCAAGGGCTACAATAAGCACTACTAACTCTGATGCTTGTGCTGAAAAATGTAAGGCAATCTCGTGCTCGCCACTACCTCAAATTTGTAGTTCAGTTTACATTTTACCACTGCAGTCCCAGTGCGTCTTTTCTCTGAATCCTGATCAATGGTTGATTGACCATCAATAAAGAGTATCACCCTGCCCCCTGAGAGGGCCTTTTCTCTAACGTGGGGTATGTCATAATGTTCAATGTACTTCTTGCAGTCATGTACATTTCCTTCCTCTATTGGTTCTGATATGAACGTTGCTGGATTCACTACCTTGCACCTGACTATTTTAACTGCTGGGTTCGCGATAATCATTTCATACCCAGACTCTCTCTGCATAGTCCATGTGCTTTAGGGTTTCTCATGAGTGGCAAAGGGGCATTCTCCACATACAAAATCATTTCACAGCCCAATGTGATCACAACTGTTTTCTCAATAGCGAATGCCACTGCCAGTGATTGCTCACAGGGATAATTTCCTCATCTCTAGGTCTAGAATCCCGCTGTAATGGGCTAATGGTTTGTGCCTGAAAGAGGTTTTCTGAGTGAATACTGCCGCCATTACCACTCCATTCGAGTGTGAGAATAAAAAGCGTTATGCATTGTAGTCGGGGATCCCTAAAATGGGTGACTTGCATATTGCTTCTCCCAAGTCCATCTGGTGTACCCTGTTGAAGATGGATGGGGAGTCACAGTACCCTTGTGGTAAAACAGTCTGTTTCCACTTATTTCTATATGAAAATGAAGTCAGGTCTTGTGATTCTTCATGAAGGGAGATTGAGAAAAACGCATTCTTCAAATCAATAACAGTAAAACATTTGGCTTTGGCTGGAATATTGCATAATATTGTGGCAATTCTGCTTCAACAATGATGTTTAAGTGGCGCAAATCCTGAATACATCTCCACGACCAACCTGTTGATCTTCTTCAAGGGGTACACTGTTGTGTTACATGGGGGTCCAAAGGGGACTAGTATCACCTGCTGCACCAGTGCCGAAATCGTCTCATAAATGCACTCATCTGCCTCCTTCGACACAGGATATTGCCTCACTCTTGGTAAAACTGCTCCTGGTTTTAACTTGATCTTGCTTTGATTTGATTGATTTAATATTTGTAAAGTTCACAAAAAAAGAAGGCACCTTGGCGCTAAAACAAGAGAAAGGTCTTCACAGTACGCGGAAACTTAAGATGGTTCTCTATGAGCCGCAGCCCACGGGGATAGAGTTCCAGAGTTTGGCAGCTACAACAGAAAACGGCCTGCCTCCTACATGAGAGCTGAATTCTGGGGATAGCTATAACACAATTGTCTGGAAACCGAAGAGCACGACTAGGAACATAGGGATGGAATTTGTGTTGAAGATATTCTGGTGCTACTCCCTAAAAAGCCCTGTGGACTAACAGAGAGATTTAAACTGCACTCTTTTTTTCAATAGGCAGCCAGTTTAGCTGACGTAGAATAGGAGAAATATGTGTAGAGAAGGGGACCCGTGATACCACACGTGCCGCAGAATTCGGAAGTAGCTGAAGGTGTTGAATGAGATAAGACGGCCGAGCCAAATAAAGTGAATTGCAATAGTCTATTCCACTCAGTACGAGGGAGGCGACCACATGAGCACAAAACGACGAGGGAACAAAAGAAAGCACTTTACAAAGTACTTTTAATTTAAAATGTCCAGCTTGACAAATAGCTGAGATCTGAGCTTCTCGTTACAGTGACGCAGAAGGTTTGACCCCCAAGATCCTTCACCACTAAGGCAGGAGAAGAAAGAGAACCAAAAGAGGCAGGCCAGAAATCAGTAGTCCAAAGAGAAGCAACCGAAGGGGGGCCCACCACCAAGACCCTCGTCTTGTCCCCAGTCAGCCCAAGCCATTAACTGCACCTATTCCTTTAAGCAGGCTAATGCCATAGGGACTGCTTGGCCACAATGAGTCTGGCACCTGTGCTAGGTCTTAATAGAAAAATAATGGTGTCTTATTTTATCATTGCCATCCTTTGTGGGACATCTCTGTTCTTAATCTTCACCCAGTAAATAAGACTTTACTGAAAAATATCACTTCGTCATCTGAGTTTTCGTTTGTAAACAATTCTTCATCTGTCAAGTCACTCAGTCCTTCATCCAGGGCTGTTACTGCTCGTCACGCCTTTCCTTTGTCATCAGTCCCGTGGATAACCACCCTTTCTTCCCTGACTATGACAAGTGAAAGTACATGTTCATCTTTCTCATCCATTGGAACCTCTGGTCTAAATAAGAATTTCGAAGGGTAATCGTAATAGTTTTCCCCTGATCCCAGGAAGCCTTGCTAATAGAAGATTTACTCTGTATTGAAACACTTCAAAGTCCAAAGGCACACCCCGCTGTGCTTTCTGTCCTGAAAGGCCAGAAGAACTGTGCGTGTGTTCATGTAATTAATCAGAGAAGTGGAACACACTATTCCCTGGTCAGTCAATGAAATGGTCATATTAAGTTTGCTCATCATATCCCTTCCCAAGGTGTTGACTGGTGTTTGGCGGGAATAATGGGTAAATCGTGGTAATGTGGTAATGGGTAAATCGTTAGTGAACGGAACCAAATTTGTAGCCCCAGAACACTCCTCTGCATTCATGGCAGTGCCTGACATCGAGTATTTCCCCTCCTCCTGGTCGCCCCCTTGTCTACGAGGAAGGACAATTTTTTGTCACCTACGGTTACCCTGATCTGTGACTCCTCTTGTGGGTCAGGTGTAACTGATAGGATTGAACGCTTAAGTCCATCTGTGGATTGTCCTATTGTGGGTATAGGTTCATTTCTGTTCCAGTTAAAGGGTTCCCCCTACCACAGTCACATTCTCTAGGCTAGGTGCGGATACTTATGGTCTTGTATTTGGATTCCAGGTTGCCATAGGATTGAGTTGCACTTGCGCTAGTGTTTGTATCAATGTCTGGTGTGTCTGTGGCTGCTCTGTCTGTATTTGTGGCTGTTTTGCAGGCTGTATTTGCGGCACAGGTGTCTGATACTCTGTGTGATCTTGGTCATAATATTCTGGCAGATCTGCACTATGTGGTGGAGGATATGTTGTCCCCTCTCTTGGATTCTGCCATTGTTTGTTGAATTCCACTTCTACATACTCGGGCTATGTGTACCATTTTTCTTTACATCCAGCAATGTTGCGGTGGTCCCATAGGTGGCGGCAGTCCCCTGTAATACCCTCCTCCTTGCGAAATCTGAGGTCCACCCCCTCTTCCCTTAGGGGCGAACCCTCTTCCCCATGGCCAGTAATTTTACTCTTCCCCTTCCTGCGAGGTTCCATCCAACCATTGGCTGCCCTTGCTGCATCTCTGCTGTAACCACTCCCCCTTCGCTTGTCAACATCGCTCCTTCCATTAAGAATTTGGACCATTTTTTCTGCACTAATTTCACTTCTTCTATTTTTCTCGACAAGTGTCTTTCTATTTTTCTCTTGTAATAGCCGACAATGGTGTACTATGGTCTTTGAATCTCGGGCCATGGTTTCGCTTCCATCCCTACCTGTTTTTTTATTTGTGTCTGCACTGATTTGGGTAGCCCTTTGTTATAGAAAATTGGCACCATTGCTCTTGAATGTACGCAACAGGGTCTTTGTCTTCCCGCATCTTGCGCGTCATAATAGCACTCATGTCTGAAGTGTCTGAGTACTGTTACCCCACCATTTTCCATATGTCATCAGCCTGCTCACCTATGGTAGTGGCAATCAAGCACTTTGTCACTGATCGCTAGTGTCATTCCTGTTGTCCGTTTTTCTAACTCATGAATCCACTTCCCTGGAAGTCAATTTTGGCGGCTTCAATCTTCAACGCCTCTTCTGTCCCAGCCCTCTACCTCCCAGGACAGCAGCCTTTCTCCCTCTGGAGACACCCTTTCAGAGGTTATGCATCACAAGAAACCGCCAACCTTGCCACACACCCTAGACCCTCAGTATTTTCAAAATCAACTGAAAAGACCCCAGAGAATGTTGATAGAATTATGAGGAAAATGTCCTGCTTTGTGGACTTTATGGACACTCGCCCTCAGGAACTTAAGAATCTTCCTGGCCCTACACAAAAGGGAGTGGCCAGGGATGAACCATCTGCTAAAAGGCCACGTCTGGACATTTCACAACCCGGCACTTCGACCCACACCCAAGCCACCTATAAGTACCATGATCCCTCTCAAGACCTCTACACTATAGATCCCTCTGGGTCTCAGGACCCTGGATCTCAGGGAGATCATTGGCACCAGTATGACCAGGACCAATATGATGATATTATGACAATGGGCACATCTGCATCATCCAGTCACCAGACCATAAAGACCAGCCAGTGGCTGACTCACCAGTCCACAATAAGCTCCAATATGAGATACTTCTCAAGGCTGCCCAGCATTTGAAAGTAAATACCCAGGAGGCACAGGTTGACGAGGAGTTTGTGGAGGACATTCTCGGCAACAAGAAATCCACCACACAAGTTATCCCCCTCTTACAATACATGCAAAGTCGCATCCAGCCTTCTCTTCTTACACCAAACCTCAAAATGACGATAAACCTTTGCATCGAGAAGTTATTCAGACCAGCCCCTACAGACACTCTGGACAGCTTAAACCTGATACCTAGGTCATTACCACTGCAAGGAAAAGGGCAGGCACACCCCTGGCCTCTGCGGAGGCCCCACCAGATAAGGAAAGCAGGAGGATCTACACCTTCGTCAGAAAGGTGCCTTCCTCGGCTGCCTACCAAACTAGAATAGCCAACAACACCACTCTCCTGGCTAGCTGTAGTTGCCATAATTGGGACGAGCTAGAACAACAAATTAGAGCAGTCCCAGAGCCCCTGAAGTCACAACTTTTAAAAACTGTGTCAGAAGGCAAGCAGTAACTGCATCTTTAAAAACCTACATGCCGTGGCCAATGCAGGTCGCATCATAACAGAAGGCACGTTAAGCACCATGCCTAGCTGAGGCAGTCGGGGTTCAAACTAGACGCAGGCCACAGTACTTAACATGCCCATTTAACCTAATGCCCTGTTCGACAAGGCAGTTGAAGACGCCCTAAAGAGTGCCAAATTCCACACGTGCGCCTGCGCCCAATGCAGTAGTGGTTAGCAAAACAATGGTCTCAGGCAAGCGGTCATTGGGACAATCTAGTGGTTGTTTCGCTAACCCTAAAACAGGCTCTTTGCTGGAGGTCCAAGTACAACTTGTTAAAAGGAAAACCCTTTTGGAATCCACCAGTTTAAGCGATACTAACTACATATGCCTTATTCTCCAGATCGGGAGCCCATTACCTGCACCACACAGCTAACGGCCAGTGGGGACACACCACACTCAAAAACCACACGAACCTCCTAGAACAACTGGCAGTCTCGAGGCTCTGCAGGCTTTTCAGCAGCATCTAGTAGGTCAGACAGTGCAAGCCCTCACAGACGGCACCACTGCCATGTTGCACATAAACAGGGAGGCACACTCTCTCCAAGTCTGTCCAGGCTATCCCAAAAACCTTGGAAGTGGGCACTCAAGTGGAATGTTTTCTAGTCTCATAACACGTTCTAGGGGAACTCAATGCTCTAGCAGACACTCTAAGCAGGAACACGTGTGGCAAATCAACAAACATATTCTAGACAAAATCTTCTCCCAGTGGGGTTATCCTCCCTTAGACCTGTTCGCCACAAGCCAAACGGCACAATGCCCAGACTTTGCATCCAGGTTTCCCCAACCAGGATCCAAGGGGGAACGCCCTGTGATTTGGTCAGGGAAATTTGCTTACACTTTTCCACCAACAATCCTCCTGAGCAGACTAGTGCACAAAATGCACCAGGAACAAGTCACTCTAATCCTGATTGCTCCAGTGTGGGCAAGACAACCTTGGTTTCTACATCTGCTCAAACTGACGATGTGCAAACCAATCAAGCTTCCGTGCATCTCCAACATGCTGTCCCAACACGAGGGGACGACACTCCTTCCACATCTTCAGTCTATGAACTTGGCAGCCTGGCTCCTAAAATCATAGTTGGGACACTTAAACCTTCCTTAAAGGTATTTGGATATCCTGACGGAGGCACGGAAATTCAACACCAGACACTGTTAATTCAGCAAGTAGAAGAGGTTTGTGGTACGGTGCAGATCGCAATCCTTAAATCCAAATGAATGTTCACCATCAAACTTTCTACACTACATGCTCCATCTACTAGACTCTGGCCTAGTATTTAACTCCATCAAAGTACAGCTAGCAGCCTTGTCCACATCCACCAAGTCGCGGAACAAGGTGTCCTAGTGGAAAGTTCCTGTTAACAAGGCTTTCACGGGGGGAGTAACAAGATTATACCCTCCCATTTCTAACCCTCCACCAGGTTGGGACCTTAATGTTGTGTTCTCAAAGCTCATGGGTCTGCACTTTGAGCCTATACACAAGGCCAACCTAAAACACTTAAAATATAAAACTGCCTTTCTGGTAGCCATCACCTCCATAAGACAAGTCAGTGAGCTACAAGTATTATCTGTACAAGTCCCTTTCTGTGTGATCCACAAGGAAAAGGTGATCCTTGGAACACAACCTAGGTTTTCACAAATTCTTCTCCAGGTTCCATGTTAACCAATCCATTGAGCTACCTACATCTTTGGAATGGATTGTGTCCTCCCACGTATTCCTCATCTTGTGATAATTCGTTTTCGCTAAAGCTTCACTGCTTCGGAAAAAAATTTCAGCAGAGGGCGCCGTGCTCGAGGTTGTGGCGTCGAATGTCCCTCGACGGGATCCGTACCGTGTCGACATCACTGATGGTATAAGTAGCTCGAGACGCGCCCGTTGGCTTCAGTTCCGTTTTTCCAATTGCTTCGCTCTCGTGAACGGCACGCTTCGAGATTTTCTGTCAAGAAAATGTCTTCTTTATAAACCGATTTGACTCCCAAAACTGGGTTTAAGAAGTGTAACGACTGCGAGTCGAAGATGTCTATCACCGATCCTCACCGTATCTGTCGTTGGTGTCTGGGCTCAGACCATCGAACCGGCGACTGCGACTCCTGTCAGTCAATGACGGAGAAGGCCCTACGTGAGAGGAAAAGTAAGTTAGGGGTGGGGCGTAAGACGTCGGAGGTCTTTTCGAAAGCCTTGTCTAAAAAACATAAGAAATCGTCCAATTCAAAGGAATCTGAACGTCATAAAAAACATTCAAGAGATCCCGATCTCGTAGCAGGTCGAGACGATCTTCTTCGTCTTCTTCTAAAAAGCTCAAAAGGAGACATAGATCTCCATCGTCATCATCCGATTCATCGACAGAATTGGTTCGATGACGGACTAGATCGGATTCCTCTTCAAAATGGGAAAGCATTAGGAGAAAAATGATGCAGGTCTTTGAGAACGCGGCCTCGACCCCCTCAAAGAAACCTCAGAAAAGCCAGACCCTGTTTGCTCCATTGTACGACACAGGGAAGTCGGGAACTAGGACGGTTAAGCCTAGTAGTACCCATAAATCTCGAGTCGACAAATCGCCGAGAGATCCTCGGGGATCGAGTGTTTCTCCGATGCCCTATAAAAGAAAAGTTGTCGAAGTCGAGCGCAACTTCGTCGACGCCATCGGCGCCGACAGCTCCGGCCACAAAGCCTATATTATCCTCGACGCCTTTGTCGAAGGCTTCGAGTGCGTTGAAGGTTCCTTCGACCCCCTCGAAGAAAACACTGATTCCTTCGACAAAAAATCAGGAGGAAGAGAGAAGGTTTACACCTTTACCAAAATTAAATTTTTTTTAAAGTCCATGTCTTCAATTTTTGGAGGATCGATGAGGAGGTCACTTCTTTTGGAGTAAGATATGGCACTAGACAAGTTCCAGAGGAACTGATAAATCCTGAGACAAAAATGAGAGACCTATCAGAAACTCTGCATTCTTCTAGTGGTGTGGACACATCACCCGAATTGGAGTTAGCTGCACCTGATCCTGCAGAACATGCAGTCTCAGGGTATAGGAATTTGATGAGTAGGATGATTGAATATATGGGTTGGGGAAGAGCCTCCCCTACGTTTGAACAAGACAATATGACGGAAATTATAGTCCGGGGACCCCGGAAAGACCCAGTTCTCCCTTTCCATAGGGCGCTCCAAAGGACAGTTGAAAAGAACTGGGAAAAACCTGATAGCATTGCTGCAGTAGACAGCAATCTCCCAGAAAAGTACAGAACTTCTACTTCTGATCCAGAATACCTGTGTAGACACCGTACACCAGAAAGTCTGGTTATTCAGGCCGCTACTACTTCCAGGCAGACAGCATACCCAACCATACCTCCGGACAGGGAGGACAAAAAGGTTAATGCCTGGGCTCGTAAAGTGTTTACTTCGGGTAGCATGGCCTATGTCACCTGTACCCTGGCCAGGTTCACACATACCCTGTGGGAATGCATATCGGCGGCGGCTGAGCATATTCCGGAAGGCGAGGAAAGGGAAGGCTTCCTGAATATAGTCAATGACGGGAAGGAGGCAATGGGGGAATGTCTCCAGTCTGGACTGGATACTGCTGATAGTATTAGCAGATCCATGGCATCAAGCACAGTGCTACGCAGATTTGCGTGGTTGAGAAAGTCCTGGTTTGCACCAGATGTACAGACCAGACTTCTCAACATGCCCTTTGATGGCTCGAGGTTGTTTGGTAGTAAGGCTGATGAGAGCCTAGAAAAACTACAGACCTCGAAAGCGGCAGCCACATCTCTTATTGCCTCCATGCGACAGCCTCAGAAACCCTATTCGGGCTCATTTTCCTGGAGGGGTCGTCCTTTTCGATACTACTCCTCTGATGGTAGAGGAATAGGACAGGCTTTTCAAAGGGGCAAGAGGAATGTCACTCGTGGTGGATGAGCAAAGACTACAATGCATCTTCAAGAACGGCATCTATGCCCTCAGCCGCTCCTGCAGCCGCCTCCAAATCTCTCTGAGGTCTTATCATACAAAATACCAGTGGGAGGCAGAATCTCTCAGCATCTGAAAGAATGGCGGGGCATTACTTCAGATGCTTGGGCACTGGAAACAGCTCAAGGTTACTGCCTTCCCTTCCTAAAAAGAACTCACGATCATCCACCAGGAGCCAGCTCTACCAAAATTCCAGATCTGCTCCTTTGGCAGGAAATTATAACCCTGCTAGAGAAAGGTGCAATAGAACACATGTACCTGTAGCGGAGAAGAACAAGGTCTGGTACTCCCCCTATTTTCTCATCCCCAAAAAGGACGGAGGATTGAGACCCATCTTGGACTTGAAAAAATTAAACAAATTACTCAGGAAAGACAAGTTCTAGATGGTAACCCTTTCTCAGTTCCTTCAGGCTCTTCGACTCCAAGACTGGGTGGTATCATTGGACCTTCAGGATGCTTATTTTCATGTGCCAATCCATCCCAAGCACAGAAAATACCTGAGGCTTGCAGTTGGTGGTTCTCACCATCAGTTTTGAGTTCTGCCATTCGGGCTAACCTCCGCTCCGAGGGTTTTCACCAAACTGATGGCGGTAGTGCCAGCGAGTCTCAGGAGAGGGGGGATTCACGTCTACCCCGACCTGGACGACTGGCTAATCAGAGCACGTTCTCCAGAACACGCTCAGGAACACCTGTCGATCACCTGCCATTTCCTCCACAACCTGGGCTTCTCCCTCAATTTCAAGAAGTCCCACATGATACCATCCCACCAACTCCAGTTTATCGGAGCAGTCTTGGACACTTCCTCAGGCAAAGCCTTGCCGCCCGAGGTGAGAGCTCTCCACATCCAGCAGATGGTAACAAGATTCCAGAAAGCCCTGCATCTGCCGGCCTTCGATTTCCTGAGGTTGGTCGGCCTCATGGCATCCTGCATTTTTCTGGTGCCAGAGGCCAGACTGAGAATGAGATCCCTCCAATGGGCCCCTCAGAACTCAGTGGTCCCAATTCTCGGGGAATGTCAGATCTTCTGCAAGTCCCGAGCGCAGTTGTTCAGGATCTATCATGGTGGGCTTGCAACAACAACATCCTCAAGGGGCAATCTTTTTGGCAACCATGGCCAGAGATAACGGTAGTGACGGACGCCTCACTCACGGGGTGGGGAGCTCACACCAACGATCTGACAATCGGCGGACGGTCTGCATCGGAGTCCAAACTACACATCAACCTATTGGAGCTGAGGGCAATCAGACTAGCGCTGAAGGCCTTCCTGCCCTCCGTACAGAGAAAGAATGTCCTGATAATGACGGACAACACAGTGGCTATGTATTACCTCAACAAAAGAGGAGGCGTAGGATCACTTCCTCTGTGGGGAACCCCTCAAGTGGATCTGTTCGCAACCACGGTAAACCGGAAGTGCGATCAGTATTGCTCAAGGGAATTTCCCCCGAGGGGAGCTGTAGGAGACGCGTTCGTAGTGAATTGGGATTTTCCCCTGCTGTACGCGTTTCCTCCAGTCCCTGTGATTCCTCAAGTAATCAGGAGGTTGAGAAAGTTCAGGAAAACCATGATCCTAATTGCCCCGGATTGGGCCAGGAGGACGTGATACCCAGACCTTCTGGACATGTCCATCTGCCCTCCAGTACGTCTTCCACAAAGAGAGGATCTTCTCTCGCAAGAGGAAGGTTGCTTTCTCCATCCAGAGGTCAACACACTCAACCTTCATGCATGGTTTCTGAGAGGTTGAGATACAAGGATTGGGATCTTCCGGATGACGTAATGAAGATTTTGCATTCGGCCAGGAGGCCAGCAACAAAATCCTTGTACCGGTGTCATTGGAATAAGTTCAGTAACTGGTGCAAAGATAGAGATGTGGACCCTTTTCAATGTAGCACACCAATGGTGCTTTCTTTTCTATTACATCTGGCCAATCTGGGGCTCCAGATCGGAACAATCAAAGGATAGCTTGCTGCGCTGTCCATTTTTAAGCGCTCCTCGGAAGAGGTTTCTTACTTTAAAATACCATTAATAATACAGTTCCTGAAAGGATTTACAAATGTATATCCACCAATACCATTTCATGTTCCAACTTGGGATTTAAATTTTAGTTCTTAAATTCCTAACATGTATACCATTTGAGCCTCTGCACTCCTGTCCAGTGAGGCTTTTAACACTAAAGACCTTCTTGTGACATTGACATCAGCCCGCAGGGTTAGTGAACTACAAGCTCTCTCATGTAAACCTCCATATGCCACATTTTACAAGGACAGGGTAGTTCTGAAAGTTAAACCATCTTTCTTACCAAAAGTAGTTTCCGACTTCCATTTGTCGCAGAAGATTGTTTTACCAGCAGTCTATCCCCCTCCTCATTTGGGAAAAGAAGAGGAGAGATTACATAGTCAGGACCCCAAGAGGGCCCTCAGCTTTTACATTGCAAGAATGACAAAATTACGTCGACGACCAACTTTTTGTGGGTTACACAGTTCGTAAATTGGGGTTAGCGGTGACAAAACAAACCATATCCCGCTGGATTATTCTAGCTATATTAGAATGCTACAGATTAGCAGGAAAAGACCCACTGGATGGGCTACGTGCTCACTCCACAAGGGGAATGGCTACTTATGCGGCTTTGAAGAGGGGAGTCCCTGCAAAAGATATTTGCTCGGCTGCAACATGGGCATCAATGCATACTTTTATGAAGCATTACTGCTTAGAGGCCTCCGCCTCCAATGAGGGGCTATTTGCCATAGCGGTACTTCACTCTGTACATGAAAACAGGAACTAGCACTCCCACCTCAAAATTGGTTACTGCTATGGGAGTCTATCACAAGATGAGGAATACGTGGGAGGACACAATCCATTTGAAGAACAGTTACTTACAAGTTACTTACCAACTGTAACGTTCTTTCGACTGGATGTTCCTCCCACGTAGGCCTCATCGACCCTCCCAGCCTACCCTGCAGTACAGTTTGTTCTCTTACAATTTTGGGCCCATCAGTCACAGCATACGCCTGGATGTTCCACGAGTATTTCCTCGAAAAAACAGAACTGACGCCAACGGGCGCGGCTCGAGCTACTTATACCATCAATCACGTCGACGCGGTATGGAGCCCGTCCAGGGACATTCAATGCCACAACCTCGAGCACAGCGCCTTCTGCCGAAATTTTTTTCCAAAGCAGCGAAGCTGGCGAAAACGAATTATCACAAGATGAGGAATACGTGGGAGGAACATCCAGTCGAAAGAACGTTACAGTTGGTAAGTAACTTGTTCAACCCAGCCGAAAGAAGCCTCCATGCATTAGATGTAAGGTGGGTGGTCTTGTACTATGTAAACAAAAGAAAACCTCTAAGGAAAACAGCTCAGTTCTTTGTTTCCAGAGCACCTGTTCGAGAAGGTGATCACACCTCTTAAAATTCAATCTTCAAATGGATAGTCAAATACATACAGCTGTGCTATTCACTATCCAAAAGACCTTACTTTTCACTACTAGAACTCCCAGGAAGGGGTCCGTTTGACAGACTACCCTCTGAAAGCATTTTCTTCGGGAGGTAGCATGATCATTGTTTGCATGTTGAGATTACCTACATTTTGTTATAAACAATTTGGTGGACTTTGAACAGTTTCAGAAATGGTTAAAAAAAAGTTAACTTTGTTAACAAGCTGTCCGTGCCTCTTTATCTTAGGTCTATGTTTATGTACTTTGTCCACTGTAGGCTATTAGGTAATCGGGCACAGAACTGCAACAATGAGATTAATGAGGTCTTGTAGTTGGAGAGATGCAATACATGGCCCCCTGCAGCAGCTCCGACTGTGTCAGTACCCCACCCATTTAAATCTGGCAACCTTCTGCCTCATCCTTCTCTATTCCGCAGACAAACCTTTGTTTCTCACTGACATCACTAAGCACAAACAACATTCCCCCAAATGAACAGGCCCATTGATTACATCTTTTTGTACAGAAGTACCAGTGCAATGTCATTTATTTAGAGTAAAATGCATGTCAAGTCAATCTTTTCAAATGAAACCTGAAAGGAACTTTTTGCCTTTCCTTCTGTCACTGCAAGTGTCCTGGATCGGGCTTGTGGAAAATCGATAAAAGGACTGTCACTTGCCATGCAACACAATGTTCAAAACTACTAAATATACAGTAGTTAAGCTAAAACTAAAAAACTGGACCATACGGGATGGGAGCTCATGAGATGCAGTGCACAATGGAACTAAGTCGTTCTTAAAAGTTCCTTTAAAGGGCGGTTGGGAGAGGATGCAAGAGGTCACAATGTGCTCTAAACTCTACAGCTGTTTCATTAAACTGGGGTTCAGGACAGCAATACATAACTTCGGCCCATCTCAAATGTCTGTACTGTTTGGGAGAACTGTCTTAAACCATGTTCTCATTACAACCTTTTAGAAATGTAAATGCTTTTTGAAGAATCAAAATTATAGTGGTCTCTTTCCAGCTACTATTTTTGCAAATCTTCTCCATGCTCTTTACCAGGTTCAATCCTTAAATGCTGAAGAATAGTTAGCTATTACATGGGCATCCATAGATATCCCTTCATAATGGCAACTATAATACACTTCAGTCCTACGGGGAAGAATTGAAGACACTTGTTTTTTGCAGCTGATAATTTAAAATAAGCCACTTAGGCACTTGGAATCAGAGACTACTGAAATGAAAATCTCACTTTAAACAACAGTAGCATGTTCTGTCTGTGTAGAAGGAACATTTTCTAAATTATTCCAAATTGAGACATTGTTTGGGACCTGAAAAAGTAGAAACATTTGTTTTGCTTTTCCAGATTGTGAACTAACAGGAACATTAGGGTAAAGATTACTATTTGAAGCAGAAGCCAATATAAGTTTCTCATGTCAATCTGGCTAACAGTTATTTTTTGACATTTTTGATTTAACTTGTAATTGAAAACAGTTTGACCCAAAAAAATGATTAAACTTGAATGTTTAAGTTCAAAAAAGCATATGCTTATTTTATTCAATTCTGTAATGTAGCTATGCTTTTGAAGAAGGAAAATCTAGAATCCATTATATTCTTTTAGTTAAATAGAGTATTATTACTCTACTAAAACAGCAAGACAAAAATATGTTATAAATAACATTGTGAAATGGAGATGGTTCTAATTTCATAAATATTTTCGATTACGTTTGGTTAATTAATCATTCATTTTCTGATACAGTTCTAAAACGAATCTGAACATTAAAATAAGTCACTGTATATTCTACTGATTGGTTAATGCATGTAATGTGTTGACCGAGTTGCAGACAGTGTTGGAAGTTGTAGTCCTGGTTTTACAGGCAAGATAGCAGCTGCTAGTTCAGAGCTGCACTTGGAAGACAAAGGGCCACCTTCAAAATCCTGTGCATTACTCACCGAGCGGTGCACAAAGCCGGCCCAAAATACCAAAAAGCTAAGATTATTCCTTACCACCTACCCTGCACCCTAAGTTCAAGCATGGCCCTTCTCCTAGTAGTTCCTACCTCCAATTCAGCCAGGATTGGAGGGCCTGCCTACGCAACCCTGGTGCCAACACTGTGAAACTCATTGAATCCCCACATTCGACACAGCCAAGACTATATGGCTTTCCAGAAAGCACTAAAAACCTGCCCTTTTCCCTAAAATCATGTTAGAAACCGTGTTGGCCACTTGGATGACCACCACCGGCCAGAAATGGCTTGGAACCCTTCCATTACGGGGCGGTAAGAACTACCAGAATATGGAAGCTGCTTATACTTGTCAATTAACTTTCAACATTAGGAACCTGCTGAATCCTACAGGCTCCGCAATAAATGCCTATATGCTGCCATCGACAAACACGCTGAATGTGCCACCCTAAAGGCAGAACAACACTTATGCGCACGTGATATAACTCTGCTTTCTCTTTTTGCTTCACCGGCATGCACTAAGTTTCTCAGACCAGGAGATGTTTATCTCTATTTATCAGGGGACTAATACCCAAGACTCCTAAACCAAGTCTTAGTAGCACTTATGCGCTCACGCTATGATTAGGGCTTGCGTACTGCGCTCCGGCAGGCCTGTACAGCGTTCTAAGACCATGAGATGTTCATCTGGAAACGAATACCCAAGACTCCTTAGCCGAGTCCTAGCAGCACTTATGCCATGACTGAGCTTGATCTCTATCCTCTTCCAGGTATGCACTACGCTTCCAGATGTCTCTGCTTATCTTTCTTATCTGGGAATTAATGAGCAGAACTATAAACCCAGGGCCTAGTAACTCTTAAGTTACGTTAAAGGTTCTTATACCGTTCACTGTCGCCACTTGTGTGGTTCCTTGCCGCTCTGGAGGATCTGTAGGGAAAGAGGATGGGGAGTAAGTTAGCAGGTCTGAGCGTGAGAAAAGTGAGCTGTGATCTGCTACCAGTTCAGTTGAAACCGTTCGCTGTGCGTAGGTGTGTTTTTCGGTTGGTAGCCATCATGCGCTGTTGTGCGAGGCTATGTGTGGTTTGTTTCATTGTTGCAGTGTAGTGAAGTGTGTATGGTTTGTTGTGCTGTAGAGGTATGATTGTGTTTAGTACGGCATTGAGATGTGTATGCAGAAGGGTTGGTCAGTGGCCGTACCCTATCTTGCACCGTCTGTTTTGAGTGACTGCGGCCGGTATCGTTTCCCCTGTCCGATTTTGTGGTGTGCTACGCTTACCCCTCCTATGTTGTGAGCAGAAGAGTGGGTCCTCAATGAGTTATATCTTCCCCTTTAGTAGGTTTTTGCAATTACCACCCCCACGGGTTCTTCAAGGTTTGCATGTGTTCCCTATGGTCCATCAGTTCTGAGATTGAGATGCCTCTCTCTCCCCTTTTTATCTGATAGGAATCAAATGAGGCAACTGAGCTTGAACCATCTGCGCTCGTCATTAAATTAAGGATATTTACACAAAATAAAGATGCACTGTATCTGATGCGGCCGAACGTGCAAAGAAGGACCTTATGCCCCAATTGTCCTTTAAAGCATATAAATCAACAAGTACACAACCACACTCTGCTTAACAAAACTATTTCTATAGAAAACTATATTTTAATCAGAAAAGAACAGTCGACACCTGTTTCGACCTCAGTCTTCTTCCCAGGTGTTATGTCAATAACATAGTAAAATGAAACAATGAAACAATATAATGGAATATTGCACATTTTGATAATAACAGAGTTTGTAACACCAGAATGCATCATTAGAAGACACAGAACACAAATATCAGGAGCATGAGGATCGGACAAAACCACTGAAATTAGCATCACAAACCAGTCCAACCAAACCAAAAACCCAAAATACAATGAATGTACATCAACAGCCATTAGTTTGACACGCACATAAGTCAATTGAAAAGATACCATTAAATCACATCAAAGAAAGGAGGGAGGAGAAATAATTAGGTAGGGGGATAGAAAAACATATTTCAATCAAATTGCATGATTCTACAGAGTACAAAGCAATAAGTCACCAGTTAGCCACAATTAGGTAACATATGAGCCATGCTTAGTGTTTGGCATGCTTAATCATGCATACAGGCAAGTGCCCCCACACCCTATGTGCAGTGTTATTTTAGAATCTTCTAATAAAATGTTCTGAGAATTTAGCTAATTTGGTATTGTGAGCATGCAAGTGCTGAAGTAGCAGTGTTGCAGCCACTGTTGTAATATTGCAAATACCAGTTATTCCACATAAAATAATAACGACCAACCCAAACAATTATCTTGGGACAATACCAAAATGGTGAATATGACCGGCGTCAGTAACCCAGCCCACATAAAGTGCAAGGTGACGTACCTGAAGCAAATTCTTATAGTCCCACCCGTATGGATTGTTAAAGAGCTGTAAATTAAAAGTGGACAACTGTATGTGGTGTTCCACAATTCATGGAATCATTGCCATTCATGTTAGCCCTTAAAACCCCTAACTTAAAATGAACATACCTGCAGTATTCTCAATATAAACCTGACAGTGTGGTAGAGGTGATATTTATCAGCTGCCACATAACACATGAGAATAGATTATATTTAGTCATCCTAACGAAATCGACTCAACCTACACAGTTGTGTATACACACATAACCTATCAAGGACACCCACTTGTACTCAGCTGCCTGTTGGCTCGGAATTAATGCCCTGAACTCCTTTACCCGGGACTCAGCATTACCCTTGCCCCTGAAGCTATTGTTCGGGCTTGCTCTTTTCCCTCTGGAAGGCACTGGAAGGTAGTCAGGAACAGGGATCTCCCTCCAATCCACACAGCTACTCACACATACCAGAATGCTCACTCTCTCCTCTACACCAACAAACAATAGAATGCAGGTATACCCCTCGATTTATTTGGCCTAGCTGCACACATAAAGATACACCTCCATGAACACCCTAACAGTCTTTAGAACGCAGCTATACCCCATGAAAATATCGGCCTAGCTTCCACACATAATCTCACACAAAAGCTCCACAACTGCCAGAATACAGACTACGAGGTAGGTCACATCCCCCTCGTTGAACAAATTGTACTGATCTCTCACAACCACAGCACTACACCTAACATTAGAATGCAGCTGCACACCACGTAATGCGCAGGGCTGCATACGTACTGAGTGCACCCAAACCCTATCTATCACCCTACTCTCTCCACTTACCTGGAAAACAGTCAACCCACAGCGCTTTGAGATCATACCAATGATAAAAAAAAGTCACTATACAAATGCACAATAATATAACATGTTGTTGTAGTACTTCTTTTTTTCAGTGCAACTGTTTTAGACCAATATTTCTTTTGGTATACATATTTCAATATGTTGTATTTTTATATTTTGATAAGTGAATGATTTATTTAAAAGGATTGATTAACTAGCAAAAAGTGTCCATACTCCACACCGGTTCTGTAGACAGACATGATGACACTCATCAATTGTTGAAAATTAATGTTCCTGTATAGTAAACTGTGCTGAGAATGGGCGCGCGTGGCTGGCTGACAAACCCCAGAGCAAACATGGAAGGGAGGCCAGAGTTGGCATGCTGCAGCACACTTGCACCTTCTGTTTGCTATCACCACCTGTCGCCTCACTCTGGTGCGGCGCAGTGCAAATATCTCTGAAACTATGAGTCTTAGAGCCTGTAAACTTGGATATCTAGCCTTCGAGTTTTGTTCCTTGTGTCGAGACGCCTAAAATGAGCTTTGTCCGGTCCTTCTACGACCACATTGATGTTTTGCCGATTTCAAGCAACCATCTCAAGTGTGAAGGGGCTGAATTCCAGGGAAAAGGTGGGGTGTCCAAATGTCATGCAGCCAGTAATGTCTGGAGGGTCCTTACAGGTAACTATGCAAAATTTGGTGTGGAATTGCATAAGGAACAAACTAACAGATATTCTGCTCTATATATAATATCTTCCTCCCATATATTCATTTTGAACCCTTACTCCACTCTAGTACAGTGGCCATGATCTGTAGACAGAGGTCCCAAGTAATCACAGTGTTATCTATCGTCTGCCATCTGTGGAGCAGGTAAAAGTGGCTCAAAGAGGTAAAAGAGCAAAATTGACTCCATAATATACATTAAATGTTAATTAAGTCAATGGTTAGAATGTCAGAATCAGAGTTAGACTGGAGTCTCCTTACCACACACAAGGTTTTTCAAAGATTTACAGATCACTTCAGCAAATGAAGCAATTTTTACAGAGGTGGATTATGTGGAAGAAAGACTGCATCCATCATAAAACTTACCAAATATAGGTAATCATTTTGGTACAGAAAGCATAATGGATGCATTTCCCCTAACTGTGAGGTTTCAAATTGCACATTATTGTGCCTTAAAACGTTATTCTTAGCAAAGGAGAAATGCACACATTCTCTGCAACTGCGCAACTGTTTAAAGGTGGGCCACTGGTATGGGGGATTAACCTGGTTACTGGGCCACATGGTGACATGTGTGCACTTGCAAACAGACTATAAACTCTTATATAGAGTTGCTTTGTCTGCACTTTTTCTTGGAAGGCAAGGGTCAAGTAAGCCTTACTTCTGGAAGTTATTCTTGAACTAAGGAATATCAACTCACTCCATAGGTAGTTTTTTATTTTGGAGGAAAGGCTAGGGATGGGTATTTTTCTCTTCCCCTCCAGTTTAGTTTTCTCTACACCAGCTCCTCTCCAACACCTCCATTTATCAGCTACATGCTCATGCAGGCACCATCAAGACCAAAGAACTGATTTCAACGTATCAGCATGGATAGAAGTATTTCTTAGAAAAGCCATGTGAAGGGAGGCTGGGAACATAGGTTTTCAATATGGAAATACATAGCTCCTTTTTTGATTACCTTGTATAATGTTGGAGTCAATCATCCTATTAAAGACATTGGTGTGCATATTTTTTTCTAAAATATGTTTTCCACTTTTCTCTTCATCTCAGCACTTTGCAAAATGAAGTGAAGCCTGTGCTGGAGAGGTTGACGCAAGACCAAGATGTAGATGTGAAATATTTTGCACAGGAGGCATTGGCAGGTAGGTTAAATACCAAATATAATAAGGTCTTCCCTAGCATAAATAACAGTTTGCTCCATCTATTTGCCTTTGCTTTACCAGTCGACATGGATTTCCAGTTACAGAATTCCTTTTTGCATAGATTTGTCGGGTATCACCATGACCATCACCAGGACATTCCAAACCTAACATGTTTATACTCCTACGTCCCCTCCACTTTCATCCATACTTATAGGGTGTCCTCCCTTGTGGACGGGACCAGAGCACTTTTTGCACAGCACAAAAGGCCAATTTCTCTTTAAAAATGTTTTTATTGTGTTGTCACCGCAGCATTGGCGAGCCCAGCCCTGCTGACTCCGCCTACCAGCAACAACTGGATGCTTTGCACAGTGCACACAGTTTTGACTGTGCAACTGTTTTCCCTAAGAAGATTTTTTCTTTTCAAATGTATCTTTTTTTGCCTTACGTACACAGCAGTGTTTTATTTTATGGCAGACATTAAACGTTTCACAGATGCGCTTCCTGCGGCAGGCACTTTACGGTAGCGCATTAGCATATACACTGTATGGATGCTTGGGTCCCGACCACAGTTGGGTTGCCTGCTCCTCCATTCACGCCCTTTTGGCTCGTGAACTTCGTCAAAGATTGACTTGGCCCAGAGAGGTCTTCCACCCGTCGCCTCCAGGTCATGTTAAGGAGTTGGTCTGGTCTCGGGTATCGAGATATTGGGCAATTTCGGCACCCTGCGCAAGCGGGAGGGACGCAAGTCCTGCAGTGGTTAGACACTGCATCACCGGGGCCTGCTTCGAGTTCATGGCCCGCTTCTACTTATTAAATTACTGAGGTCCCCAGTACCGGAGTGATCACTGAGGCCTTACAGGCCTGGACCGGTGGGAACACTGAGGAACATTTGAGGTCTAGTACTGGGTTTTCCAGACACAAGGTGACGCCTCAGCATCAAATGCCTACCTGGCTTTAGCGGCATGAGGGTTCTCGACCTTCCAGAGCCAGCGCTGAGGGCTTTACTGATTTCACAGTGATTCTCCCAGAGGACCCGCAAGGATCTCTAAGGAAAAAGAGCTCTGCATTGAACAAGACTCCCTGCGTCTCCTCCTCGCCTCTCAAATCAGGTTCCGAAAATTGCTCCACACGTGAGGCAAGTTCACAGTCCTCGAATAGTGTAACACCATTACAGTTACTCCATCGATCCTCCCTTAAAGTGACTTCCAAGTAACAGGACAGACGCAAAGATTCCTCAATTTCGTTTTCCTGTGTAGCTGAGGAGGTGTCCAAGATTTCCTCTCCTGAATCTGTGCATTCCACAGCATGAACTCATATTCCACTCCCTCCCACAGTTAGTAAGGGGAATTTTCAGAGGGTGGAATGGTCTCCAATGTCAACTTGGTGAACAGCTTACCCCATACCTTCTATGTCCCTCAGATTTGGGGCCCCTCCTCCTGTAAAACAACCAACTTGGTGTCCAGCGCATCTTTGTCCTGGAGTTCAATGGCCCCTTCAACCTCATCAGAGGACATGTGCTTGGAAACATTTCAAAGAATTATTTACTTGGACCCTATGAAAGGATATTTTTTTAATTGATAAGTGAGGTTGTCTATCAGACTTTACCTACACCACAGATTCAGCTAGCGCCGCCAGGACCCCCTATGCCTTAGCCATCGGTTTCTACATCTTCAGGCACATCAGGTGTTTCAGTCCCAAATACAGCTGCCTCGTACCCATTCCAGCCAGCTCTGCCTGCTCCGAACGCTCCTCACGGATCCATTCCTTTACCTCACGATCATGTTAAGGACCCGGACACACAGAGAGACAGATGATGGCGGTGATGAGTGTGAAAGCGTGGAAGAGGCTTCTTTGTCAGCAAAAGCCTTACACAACCGGATGGTGGGGGGTAAGAACTTCCTAAGACTTCTGGTACCAGAAAACTCTGATGCAGAACCGGGGATTCTGTCAGGTCTTATGTTTTTCAGCAACTCGGACGGGTCCGGGATCCTTTACAAAAGGATGTTTTGGCAGAGACCAAGTCGCTTTGGAAGAATCCTATTTCTGTCACCACTACTAGCAAGAGGATTGATGTGCATTACAGGGAGTTATACTATGATACTCCAGGTCTCATCAAATCCACAGCTGCAATAATCATCATCGGTAGTTGCTTTTGCCACCATGTTTTTGAAGTCAGCTCAATCTACTTCATTTGGCACTCAGGGTTCTACTTCACTCTCTAAGGACGCTAAGGTTTTGGATGCCTATGGCAAAAAGGTTTACGCTAAATTGGCTTTCCATTTACACCAGGTGAACTCTGACACTGTCCTGGCAGCATCCAGTCATGGTTTGCGGCTGGAGATTGAGGATTTCCATCAATACTTGCCACAAGATAAGGTTGCAACTTTTAAGTCTGGGCTAGCCAAGGCTAAACTGATTGCTCAGGATTTGCGATAATCTGTAGCGTGTCACATAGATAAAGCTGCTAGAGCCACAAGTAGTGTAGTAGATCTTTGGCGAAAGTCTTGGACAAGGGCTACCTATTTTAATGAGGATGTTCAGGATAAGATACTCTATTTACCTTTTGAAGGAAATTATGAAGACCTCCACGATTACAGACAAATCTCTTACGGTTTTGACTAAAGTCCCTCAAAAGCCTTGTCAAATTTCCAGGCAGTCCTGCTCCTAAGAGTTTCGGAGGGTTTTGTGGCTACCACGAGAGACGTGGCAGACAGCCTGATGGGTCACCTAGCTCGAAGAGAAGAAAACAGCAAAGAACCTCAACATTGGTGCAGACAAAACAGTGACATATACATCTGGATCCACTCCTCCCTAGTAGGAGATAGAATTTCGAAGTTCCCTCGGAACTGGCAGATCATCTCAGAGGATTCCTGGACCCCTTCTCGGTAGTCAACAAAGGAATACCGTTTACCCATTCCCTCTGCCCTTTTCAGTTCTCTCGCTTTTTCATTCAGGGTTGGCTATTCACTTTCGGGAGATTGCCAACTTTTTGGTGATCAAGACGATCGAGGAAGTTCCCCGCTCAAGAAAAAGGTTGTGGCTTCTACTCTCGCCTGTTTACTTTACTAAAAAAGAACCAGGCAGGCCTGCCGACAGTTTTGGATCTTTCCTACCTAAACCTTTAATTTCCCCTGGAAAAATTCAAGATGGTAACTCCGCTCATATTCAGAATGCTGTGAACCGGGGGGGGGGGGGGGGTTGAATGTTTGCTGTGGATCTGAAGGATGCATATCTACAAGTTCCCATCTATCTTGCACACAAAAGATTCCTCAGATTTTTCCTAGGACAAAGACTGTTTAAGTAGCGGGTTCTCTCCTTGCGTCTCAATGCTGCATTTAGAGTATTTACTAAGCTGATGGCTCCCATAGCAGCTCACCTCAGAACGAAGGAAATCCATATTCACCCCTACGTAAACAACTGGCTTGTCGGAACGGAATCCAGTCAGGGGGCGACAGTGGCTCTGAAATACTTGCTACATTTATTTTTCTGTCTGGATCTGTCCACCCCAAGAAGACATCTTTAGTCCCAACTCAGGATATCACCTTCATAGACTTCAGAGGGTACTCGAGAATGGGCAGAGTGTTCATCACTCATCAAAGGATACAGGACATAGAGCAGTCCGTTTTGCATTTTCTACCACGAAAGACCACTGCAGTGTGGTGGTTCCAGGACTTATTTGATCTTGTGGCAGCATCAATCCTGGCACTTATGTTGTTTTTCAACCCTCCTGGGACAAGATCTGTAAGCCCAAGAGGATGCGCTGCAGATTCCTTGGGAGGGGGAAGCATGTAACCTGATTCCCTGCACTTACTCTTATTCAGAGTATCTTATACAAATTCAGGAACTCCAATTATTACACTCTGATTTTGATAGCACTGGCCAACCCGGTTTTGTACTCCGACCTATTGCTCGTCTAGTGATAAGGGCCATAGCTACTTTCAGTGACGCAGGATAGTCTGTGTCCACAGGAAGGCAGGGTGTTTCACCCTTGCCCAATATCACTCAGTTTAGCAACTTGGTACCTGAGCCTTTACTACTGTTCGCTGGTCTAGGTCTGTCAGACCACAAAATGGACCTGTTTCTGCTATCGGACGCTGGAGCAATACCAGAAACCTCTTCATCCATCTTTGGTTACATATTATCCTTTCGAGGGGATTAGGTCCTCCGACGTATTCCATATCTATGACAGTAATCACCACAGCTGTGCTGCTTCGGATAATCTTCGGCATCTGTGTCCTGAGTCGATGATGTCGATCCGCCGCTCTCGAGGACCTCCTCCGACTGCTGACGTCACTGGATGTTACAAGTAGGACGCACGACGCCCGTAACCTCAGTTCCGTTTTTTCCGTGAAGGTGTTCGCTTCGGAGATCTTAGCGCACCTCCACTCTTTGGAGTTTCTGTTCTTTCTTGGTTCTTCGAACCTGTTCGCATTGTGCAGTCTTTCTTCGTGATGATGTCTACCTCGTCTTCCACACCGCGTCCGGGCTTTAAGAAGTGCGGGGACTGTGGGTCCAAGATGTCGGTAACAGACTCGCACAACGCCTGCCTCTGGTGCCTCGGGAAGGCCCATGACACGGATGACTGTGTCGACTGCCAGTCGCTCACGTCCAAAGCCTTAGTTATCGTTAGGTAAGGTGTCCAAGCCACGGAAGTCGAGGTCTGCAGGGCTTTCGACGGACGATTCGAGGGGCGACTCTCCGGGTCGTCGTCGGAAATCCAGTGGGTCTCGGTCCCGGAGTCGGTCCCGCCACTCCTCTTCCTCTTCGAGGCACTCCCGAAAGCGCCGTCATCGGTCGCCTTCCCCGTCCTCATCCGAGGACTCCGCCTGCCGGCGGGTCGCTTGCCCCACCAAGCATGCGACGCCGGAGGAATGGGCTTCCTTCGGGAAGAAAATGTTGGTGATTCTCAAATCGCAGGGCACTGGTCCGTCCGCGACTCCGAGTGGGGTCGGTCGTGATAGGTCGAGAGCCACCGCTTGCACGCCTTCGGGCTCGGGTGGTCGGTATGATTCGCGGGAGAGGTCCCGCTCGGATAAGGGGAATCGTTCTCGTCATGCCCGTTCCAGGTCCCGGTCCTCGACGTGCTCGAGACTGTGTGCACCTGTGGTGTCTTCGAGGAAGACGCTGGTGGCGCCGAGGTCATCGACGGACTCTTTCGAGGCCCCGCCTCCAAAGAAGTCGTCGACGCCATCGGCGCCCAGGCTGTCGAGGGACACGCTCGGGGCTCCGGCCTCGAGGACTGTGTCAACGCCATTGATGCTGTCAGCGCCGCGTTCGGCGTCAACGCTGATTCATTCGACGCCCTCAACGCCTTTCAAATCTGTTTCGACGGGGGTTCCCCGGGGCTCGGTCGAACCACCTAGAAAGGCTCTGGCAAAGGTCAAGCATGGCTTTGTTCCACATTCTGTGCCTTCTTACCACCAGCTTGAGTTTATTCCAGAGGTGGATGAGGGCTCTGATGATGGCATGGTTCCGGATACGGTGCCGGATGTGATTCTCTCGGGCCATAGCCAAATTGAGGACCTGCGGCAGTTCCTGCACAATGCCAGTGGGCTGGACACCTCTCCAGAGGTGGAGTTTTGTAGGCCTGAGCCTGGCACTCATGCCGACTCCTCGTACCGGCGCCTTATGTCCAGGGTCATTGAGTACGTGGGATGATCTGCTCCCCCAGGGGATTTTCTTCAGGATGACCTTACGGATATCCTCGACCAAGGTCCACCAACTGACCCGGTACTGCCATTCCATATGGCTCTACAGAGGAGGGTGGCGGCGGCTTGGACTGCTCCTGAGAGTCTCCCGGCAGTGGGCAAGTCTTTGCCGCGAAAATACTGCCCAGCCAGTAGCGACCCCTGCTACTTGACCAAGCACCCCACTCTGGAGAGTTTGGTGGTGCAGGCGGCTACGGCCCCGGCAAAGCAGGCGTCGTATCCTACCATCCCTCCTGATAGGGACGACAAGCCTTTTGACGGCTGGGCGAAGAAAGTGTTTTCTTCAGGGGGTATGGCACTTCAGGCGGCCAACTCCGTTTGTGCCTTGTCACGTTTCACGCACACTCTGTGGAACTGTGTTTCCTTAGCGGCTGAACATATTCCAGAAGGGGACGAACGGGATGGTTTCCTTGCCATGGTTCAGGATGGCAAGGATGCCATGTGTGAGGCCGTTCAGTCGGGTTTGGACATGGCAGATGGCGTCAGCCGGTACATGGCGGCGAGCACCGTGATACGCAGCTTTGCGTGGTTGCGTAAGTCAGGGTTTGCTCTTGATGTGCAGGCCCGGCTCCTCAACATGCCCTTTGACGGGGAACATCTTTTTGGCAGCAAGGCTGACGAGAGCCTTGAGAGGTTGCAGACCTCCAAAGCTGCAGCGAAGTCGTTGGGTGCTGCAGTTCACCAACCTCCGCCTTTTCGTCCTAGGGGACAGCAATGGAGGTGAGGTTCCTTTCGTTATTACTCATCCTTTGGTAAAGCGAGAGGAGCTGCCAGTCAAAGGGGACACCGTAGGAATTCCAGAGGTGGAAAACAAGGTACTCAAGGTGCCAAGGCCGCTCGGGCTGTTGCCTCTTTGCCCTCAGGCAACGCCGCAGCTGCTTCAGCTCAGTCATGAGGCCATGTCCCATGGTTCGCAGTTTGGGGGAAGGCTGGCGCAGCATCTTGCAGAGTGGCGCGCCATTACTTCAGATGTGTGGGTTCTGAAGATCATAACCCACGGCTACTGTCTTCCTTTCCGGCAGAGGCCTCAAGACAATCCACCGGGGACTCTCTCTTTGAAGAGTCCGGATCCGCTCCTTGCGCAGGAAATTCAATCCCTGCTGCAGAAAGGCACCATAGAACTGGTGCCTGTAGCGGAGAGGAACAAGGGATGGTATTCCCCTTATTTTTTGATTTCCAAGAAAGCGGGGGATTGAGACCCATCTTGGACATGCGTGGTTTGAACAAACTCCTCAGGAAGGTCAAGTTCAAGATGGTTACTCTCTCTCAAGTCCTCCAGGCCCTTCAACTTCAGGACTGGTTGGTGTCTCTCAACCTCAAGGACGCTTATTTTCATGTGCCGATACATCCAAAGCACAAGACGTACCTGAGGTTCGCGGTTGGCGACTCGCACTTTCAGTTTAGGGTCCTGCCGTTCGGATTGACCTCCGCCCCGAGGGTCTCACCAAGCTCATGGTAGTGGTGGCAGCGCACCTCAGGAAAGGGGGGATTCACGTCTACCCCTACCTGGACGATTGGTTGATCAGGGCGCGCTCTCCCGAGCAAGTCCTGAATCATCTGTCTGTTACCTGCCACTCCCTCCACATGCTGGGCTTCTCTCTCAACTTAAACAAGTCCCATTTGACACCGACTCAGAGGCTCCAGTACATCGGAGCAGTGTTCGACACGTCCCTGGGGCAGTGTTTTCCTCCCCAGGTGAGGGCTCATCACGTTCAGCAGATGGTGCACAAGTTTCAGCTTGCCCAGAGTCTCCCAGCGTTTAAGTTCTTGAGATTGCTCGGCCTCATGGCATCCTGCATTCTTCTGGTGCCAGAGGCCAGGTTGCGCATGAGATCTTTACAATGGGCACTCAAGCTCCAGTGTCAGACAGGCAGGATGTCAGACCCTGTTCAGGTGCCGTCCTCGGTTGCCCAGGACCTTCTGTGGTGGGCCATCGATCACAATCTGATGAAGGGGGCTACATTTTGGCTACCCTGGCCAGAGGTGACGATCGTGACGGACGCATCCCTCACGGGATGGGGAGCTCATGCCAACAAGTTGACAGTCAGCGGTCGTTGGTCTCCGTCAGAGTCCAGACTCCATATCAATCTGTTGGAGCTGAGGGCCGTCAGGCTAGCCCTGAAGGCTTTTCTGCCGACTGTGCGAGGGAAGAATGCCCTGATCCTGACGGACAACACGGTGGCCATGCACTACCTCAACAAAGGGGGGGGGGGGCAGGGTCACTTCCTCTGTGCAGGGAGGCGATGCAGCGCTGGTTCTGGGCAATCCAGCAGGAAGTTTCGATCTCGGCAGTTGATCTGGCCGGAGACGAAAACGAGATGGCGGACACTCTGAGCAGGCAGAGCGCGATCTCTCACGAGTGGGAGTTGGCTCAGGAGATTCTCCTGGAGATCTTCGCCATTTGGGGGACCCCTCAAGTGGCTCTCTTCGCCTCCAGTGTCAACCGGAAGTGCGAGAGGTTCTGCTCGTGGGAATTTCCTCCAAAAGGAGCCTTAGGAGACGCGTACGTGGTGGAGCGGTCATTCCCACTGCTGTACTCGTTTCCTCTAGTCCCCGTCATCCCGCAAGTACTGCGGAGGTTATGGAGGTTCGGTTCCCGGATGATCCTCATTGCTCTGGTGTGGGCCCGGAGGATGTGGTACCCGGACCTTCTCGACTTGTCCATCTGCCCTCCACGTCGTCTTCCCTACCGAGACGATCTGCTCTCACGGGAGGGGGGTCAGATTCTCCATCCAGAGGTCAGATCCCTCAACCTTCACACTTGGTTTCTGAAAGGTTGAGGTATAAGGATTGGGACCTCCCTGAAGACGTGATGGAGGTGTTGCTCTCGGTCAGACGGCCAGCAACAAAGTCCCTGTACCGTTGGCGTAAGTTCTGCGACTGGTGCAGGGTTAAGAATGTGGATCCTTTTGCATGTGACATTCCCATGGTTCTGTCTTTTTTGCTTTCTTTGGCCCACAGGGGCTTGCAAGTGGGTACCGTTAAAGGTTAGCTGGCGGCACTGTCCATATTTAAGCGCTCGTCTGAAGAGTGTTCCTATTTTAAAATTCCTTTAATTTCTCAGTTTATGAAAGGGCTCACTAATGTGTTCCCTCCGTCACCTTTCCAGGTGCCCGGTTGGGATTTGAACCTCGTTCTCAAGTTTCTGATGGGTGCTCCGTTTGAGCCTTTGCATTCACGCCCTTTGAGACTGTTAACTCTTAAAACTGTATTTTTGGTTGCGGTTACTTCCGCTCGCAGAGTGAGTGACTTACAGGCACTTTCAGTAAAGCCACCCTTCACTGTGGTTCATAAGGACAGGGTTGTCCTTGGAGTTTGTCCTTCCTTTCTTCCGAAGTTGGTGTCGGAATTTCATTTAGGCCAGAAGGTTGTTCTTCCGACGTTTTATCCTCCTCCACATCCTGGTAAGGAAGAGGAGAGGCTCCATAAGCTTGATCCTAGGAGAGCTTTAAGCTTTTATATTTCCCGCATGTCCCGGGTCAGAGTGGATGATCAACTCTTCATTGGTTACGCTGGAAAGCATTTGGGACAAGCTGTGACGAAACAGACTTTGTCTAGCTGGATTATTTTGGCTATCTCTGAGTGTTACCGCTTGGCGGCTAAGGACCCACCGGTTGGCTTACAGGCCCATTCTACCAGGGGTATGGCTGCCTCTACTGCCCTACAGAGGGCTGTTCCTATTCGTAGCATCTGTTATGCAGCCACCTGGGCTTCGGTACATACTTTTGTACGTCACTACTCCCTCTATTCCATCCGGGGCAGGATCTGGCCTTTGGCAAGGCGGTCCTTTACTCCGCAATTTGATTGGGCATTCTAAATTTCTGTTTTCTAAATTCTTTTCCCACCTCCTTGCAATGGTACTGCTTTGGGAGTCTGTCATAGATATAGAATACATCGGAGGACCCAATCCCCTTGAAGAACAAGTTACTCTCTTACCTGGTAACGTTCTTTAGAAGGGATGGTCCGACGACGTATTCCATATTCCTCCCTCTCTGCCTTCACTGCTACAGAATTTCTAATGCGATTGCAGCTGATGTTTCCGCAAGGCTTTGTGTGTCAGACTGGCAGAAGACTGGTGCCACACGTTCTGGGGAAAAAACTACAACTGAGGCTACGGGTGTCATGCGTCCTACTTATAACATCCAGTGACGTCGGCCGTCGCAGGAGGTCCTCTAGGGCGGCGGATCGACGTCATTGACGCAGACGCCGAAGATTTTCCGAAGCAGCACAGCTGTGGTGATTACTGTCATAGATATGGAATACGTCGTTGGACCATCCCATCGAAAGAAGTTACCAGGTAATAGAGTAACTTGTTCTTTTGTCTTAACTGTCCTCAAAAGGAGTCCACATCAATTCTTGTTGTACATACTTATAAGCGGTTGGAGCTTATGTTAGCTGTCCACATCTTAAAATTTCTACATTAAACCCTATTATCAAAAGACTTTTTGACAGCCTTCTTTGGCTTTAGCCACCAGTGGCTATACCCCACCCGGTCTGGGATCTAAATGTAGTTTTGTGTGCAATTTGCATGTGCCCTTCGAACCCATGTCGACGGCTGACCTAAACAGTTTATTAGCTATCACACTAGAATGATTAGCGAAATTCAGGTGTTTTCTTTGTCGGGACCTTACACAGTATTAAACAGGGATAATGTGGTTCTTGGAACCCATCCCATGTTTACATAAAGTATTTTTGGCTTTTCATCTGAATCAAGAAATCATCCTGCCAACTTTTTTTCCCCTCTCTGCAAACACCCGGAGAAAGAGTTTTGCATTCGCTGGATGTTCGGCAGGTACTTTATTTCTGACTAGAGCGCTCTATGCCATACAGAAAATCGGGCCGCCTATTTCTGTCTGTTGTCGGCCAACCGGCTGGTCTTCAAGCATCAAAAGCGACCATGGCATGATGGATCGTATCCTGTATTGCAGAAGCATTTAGAATACAAAAGGATATTTCCAAAGGATTGTATGCTCATGCAGTTAGAGCTAAGGAGACAGCGGTGCCCTATCGGAGAAACATTCCATTGGAAGTAATCAGTAAGGCAGCAATGTGATTCTCTCAGTCTGCATTTTGCAAGCACTTCTGCTAGGTTCGGTCAGGGGGTTCTGCAGAACGTTTTTGCTTAAACTTTAGCTTCCGGCCACCCAGAGGGAATTTTGGTTTGTAATGTCCCATAAGTATGGAAGCAAGGGGACGGGACGTAGGAGTAAGAAAAAGTTACTCCCCTTTCCAGCATGCGCCCCACCCGCCGTCCCCCAGTAAATACGTATTTGGGTATCCCACCTGGCAGAGCCAACCACTGTCTGGTGTTTCTGATAAGCGGATTCAGCAAGGGCTGCCCACGCTGCTTTGCCTCCCGCACTATACAACATTTTTTAAATGGAAATTGTGCTTTTGTGCTCTGCAAAAAGGGCTCCAGTCCCATCCCCAAGGACGGACATCCTATAAGCATGGAGACAAGGTGACTGTGGACTAGAGAGTACAGAGTCACTACGGTGAGTAATTTAGCCTTTTTTCTGCATATGCCTTATAAACACATTTCAATACACCACATAAAAAGTGCAGAACAGTGTCATAAAAATGGAGTACTAAGCCTCCTGTACACTGTAAATACAATAGATTCGTAAAACCATATCTGTACCCAGGGTTTGGCTAGAAGTACAGATATGATCGTTCTGAACTGGTGCAGCTGAACACTGCGCAAGATGACTACATGAATTTAGATCCCCGGTTCGGGAACCTCAGAACAAAATTCATAGGTGTTACAATGTTAATTTTGGGCTAGAAGCTAGTTTAAATAAAAACGATTATTTGAGAATGTAGAAAAGTATACAATGTCAAATCTGCTATTGTGTGTTTCTTGGGAGAAACGCGCTGCTTTGTTTTTTATTTCGTTTTTTTTAGCCACATGAGTAGTATAGTGAGTCTTCATTCACTGCGCATCACAATTGGAATGGGACCAGAGTTATTCTGTCTACTGAAAGTATTATCATTACCTCTTCCACCTCCCCATTCAAGCCCCCACCACTGCGAGGTACATAAATGCGATTCTCCACTATCGGAAGTCCTTGATATTCTAAAGGACTGAATATTCTCTCTGTGTTGCATCTAGGAGCACTTTTTATTTGCTAGGTGTTAGGAAAGATTTCATGATTGTATATAATTTTCCCTCCATGTGACAACCCCCAAACTTTTTGCTGCTGTTTTACACCCTGATCTAGACTTTGCCAGAGAAGCGCAGCCTTCCGCCGCACTCCTCTGGGCTTTTGCTCAATTCTTATGGGAAAACTGACATGCCCTTAAGACAGTCAGTACTGGGAGACTTTGTTTCCCTTAGTCCTTTCCTCATGTTGCAGCTTTTGCGCAACATGAAACGAGTGCACTGTAACTTACTTTACCGCACTCTTGGGTCTCTAGTCACTCCAAAGGCCCTAGAAACTCTTGCTCGACTTATTATGAACTGTGCAAATGTGTCACGGACAGTACTGGTGGCAGCTATCGTTTCTCTTGTGTTTTGAACCTTTTTTTGCCATGTTATCCGCGCTTACCGCGTTTGGCACGAATAAGTGGCCTGGCCCCAAAATGGCCATGTCACGCGGTGCTTTGTCCTGTCTTTTGGCCATTTTGCCCATTCACCTTCCCCAGGTCGAGCCGACTCGGGTCAGTCCTTATTTGGTCATGCACTTTCCCCTGAAACCCAAAGCTTATGTGGGCTTCTGCATGCCTTGTGTGTATGCCTCCAGGATGTGGGCTGGGATGTCTGTTCCCAATACACATCCTGGGTGCCAGAGAGTCTGGAGTGTCCTGAATGCCTGGGACCACCGTGGTCCGTGATAGGTCCACGTATGGTGTGAGTATTTGTGAGCAGATCTCCCATTGGGTCCTCTCCGTTTCGGCGCGAAGGGAACTTTGGATAAGAGGAGGCTAGAAACACCACTACCATGTCGATCTCCTGAGTTCACACCGAACGAGGGATAAGGAACCAAGTATCCTGCAACAAGAAGCTGAGTCGAGGAACCGCTGGTGACCCGCTGAAGGTTTGGCACCCTGAACCGCTGTCATCCTGCGAGACCCCTCTGCATCTGATCGTCCTAGAAGGTCTGCAAAGGCGCTTCAACCCATTGGAATAGTGGGATCAACTATACCCGCCGGCACCTTCATCAAACCCTGCAAGTAAGCCTCTTCGGAAGTGTCCCTGGGCCAACCACTGGGCTACCCAGTTTACACAGGACGTTTGCTCTGTCACCGCTGCCGTTTCGGGGAAGCCCTCGAAACTTGGCCTACTGCTAGCTCTGTGTCCACGGCACTCTCACACCGAATATCGTACACTTGGCATTTCCAGGTCTGAAGTGAGACGAGTGTGCCCGGACCAGAGTAAACGCTGTTGCCGTGTTGCCCTTCTGTGGTAACAACCTGTGCACGTTCTCTACATTTGGGACACCCTCGCCCCTGCATCCTGCTACCGCGGAATCTACACGGTGTGGAGACGTCCTCATCATCGCATCTGAACCTGCCAGCAAAGTGAACTGAACTGGCGAAGTCTGGGTCTGCCTGCGTCGGGGACCGGTGAGTAGTCCATACCCGAACCGGTGGCTCCTAGCGCAGGAACCTACTTCCACCGCTGTTGCGAAATAGTGGATCTGTCCCGCACTCTCACCCTGCCTCCGCCCGCAAGTGGAGGTCTTGCTCGAGTAGTGGGGGACCTGTTCTTCATCGTTTCATCCACCTTCCTGAACAGTCAGACACCCTTGAAGAGACCCTATTTTTGTCTATTGGCACACGCACGTCCATGTACTATTGAGCATAAGGCTCCTCTCTTCGTAGGGCTCGGACTTCCTCCTAGTTAGGTGAAATTCTGATGTCGAACTGCGACTAATGATTATTTGCACTGCCTGTTTTCCTCCCCATCTAGGTGGTCTACATATTACGTGCTCATAACTCCTTAGGCCTTGTATATATATTGTATTGATTGTGATGTGTTGGTTTACTTTAGTATTGTGATTCTTTGCTATGGTCGATGTTACAAAGGCCTTGTAATAAATGTTTCTGTATTTTTAATATAACACATGTCTGGAGTAATTTGTAAGTGTCCTTGCTTTGTGTGCTCATTGAGGTCTTTCAGTCACCCTCACCCGTCTTGAGACTTAGTCTTGACCGCCGCCATCGCTACCCTGATTGGTCTGGCTTGTCCAGAGGTTACCCTGTTCCAAGAAACTAGGCTGGCCTTCTGAACCTCTGCCCCTCCTGGTCCGAGTTCAGAAATCCATCTTAACACTAGGTAATATGTTTTAGAGTCCAAAAAGCAACCAGTGCTGTTTAATTTCAACTTCAGTCTTTCTTTACACAAGAAAAATGACAAACATGAAAAAGATGTGGTTCAATCCATGGTTTGGGCTTTTGGAATTTTCACACCCACTCAGTTCAGCCAGGCTGTGCCGCAGTGCAGGGACAGTTAGAGACATTTTATTATTCCACTTTGTGCAGCAAAGATTTTTGAACATGATCTAAAACAGTTTATGTTTTCTTGCTTCACTCAAAATCTTTCACTGGCCCTTATTTTGCAGGTTTAAGGTGCTATTTAATACTTTTTCTCCAGTCGTTTTCCTTCATACTGCCTCAGTCAAAATGTCAGGTAATTTTGATAGCTTTCCTTCCTGTGCTGGGGGAAAAAAAACAAGGCTGTCCGCATTGCTTTGTCTCTCTTATTCCCATACCATATGTGAATGCCCAATTTGTCAAAAAAATGTAATACTGAATTCTGACAGCTTTCCAGCTGCTAGAGTCTAAACCACCTGGGTGTTTTAAACTTACAAACCTCAAGTGAATGGATTCTGCATGAAAGTCAGTGCTAATAACCATACCTCCCATTCATAAGTCTGTCACAAATTCACATTATGATCAACTTTCTCTTGACCTTAGGGTGCTTCAAGTCCCCAGGATGCCTACCCACTGTGCAATGTTACTTGGAGGAGGTCAATCAGGCATTTCACAAAGCCCCTTCATCTGATCTGATAACTAGCGTTTTATGTCCTCTTGAGTAAATGCTAAATGCTGTTAGGTCATCACCATAGCCAGTTACCCCTTGGGATAAGTGAGCCTGTTTTCCAAACACATGTACTGTCTTCCCCTTAATTGGATGTGATGCAAATCACTTTCCACTTTCAGAAACATGTTTGAACATCACTGCTGCCCATGCTACCATGCGCATAACCAGTTCGACCCTTTATTATTTACTCCTGTTACTTAAGCCTGCTATAGAATACCACTGATGCTGCAGGAGTGGGAACAGACTGCTCTACAGAATGGGAGCATGAGTTGGAAAGCAAGCACCAGGAAATAGGTGACTGGTCATAAAGTCCACTTGGGCTCTCCTTCTGGTAGTCCCCCCAGCTGTCTGCTGGATTTTTGCAATTCTCACTACTCTTTGCTGAGGGATAGACTGCTACTGAACTCTCTGTGATGGGTGCAACCATATTGTGATGTGCACCCCCTAGTAAGTCATATGGTTACTTAGGCAGGAGTTGTACCAGAACTCACAATGTGGTCCCTGTATGAGTTTCTTCTCATCGAGAAGTGTGCTGGGTTGTAGGCTATGGCATCTGTGTTACCTTTAGCTATACCACTCTGTAGCGTTTGTTCCACATTGGTAGCCACTTGTTCTTTGAACTTCAGTAAATTGCCTACCAATGCATTTTTCAGTCCTACAGCACAGCTGTTTTCTCCGTTATTTATTTTTACAATGAGGGGGTGCCTATTTTGGCAGGTTTTTTTTATTGTGCTATTGTTCATATACACAGTAAAACCTTTCACAAAATAAGCATTTCCAATAAATACAGGAAATAAACTAAATTAAATTCTGTCCTCACTGTACAGGTCATTCCGAAGACGTGCAAATATCACTTTAAAAAATGTACATAGTTTTAAAATCAGTGCGATGCTATTGCCCTCATGAAATCTATGCCATAAACTATCATCACCCCCTTCAAAATCCATATACATAACTTCCTTAAACAGCAGGTATCGAACATTATCAAACATAGGACAATAAATCACCAGATGTTTTAATGGTTCAATCCTTGACCTTTGGTTATATTCTGGACACAATCTGGTTTCCCTCAAAGTACCTTTCCTTCCACCCAGACTTTCCAGTGTATGGAGGAGATTCAATTTGAATTTTAAGTAAGAATATCTCCCCTCGTGACACGTGAAACCTATGTAAAAGAAATGGATAGAACCCCCTGTTATTTGCAGGATATTTGCATACTCTGCATAATAAGAGTATGATTGAAGAGCATCAGTAGAGCTACACCATTCCCCTTGTAAAAGTTTTAAATTCACTTTATCTTGGAATAATTTTAATTCAGTTGTATCGGAACCAATTTCAGCTAGAATGTTTCCCATTGATTCAGCAAAACCGTTGAAGGATGGAATATTCTGGCACAATGACAAGTTATTCTTGATGTCATGAAAAAGGGTCTGAGGATTCTCCTGCAGGACTTTTGCCAAAACAATACCTCCTAACGTTGACAAGCCAAATTCATGTCGAGTAATTGTATTTGGCACTCCCAAAGGGAGACCAAAGACCCTTTTCCATACTGTACTGTCGATGGAGTTCAGAAATCCTCTAGATCATACCTCAAAGTAGACACAATCTTCAAGAAGTAAAATGTCCTAAGAGGAATAATTGAGAACTTATTCTATAAACTTGTTCTATAAATCCTCTTCCTCTGCAAAAGCAGGGCATCAGACTTAGTTCTAATAATTCATTCAACAATAGATTTCTCTCAGCGTAATGCAAAAAGAGGGCCAATTTCTTTTTTTAATCCATGCACAGTAGGACCAAACAAGAGGATGTCATTGGCGTATGCCAACCAGTTTAATCTCATATGTCACCCACCTAACGGGAGAAACTCATGAATTCTACAACATTTCAATATCCGATATGTAAACAGCCCTGTCTTAATCCCATTGAGTTTTGATTGGCCTTGTTACATGTCCCTCCGCAGACAAACACAATCTTATAGTAGTCTGTGAATACAACAGTGTGACAAGGTGAATCAAATCCTCTGCCAGTCCCCTAACCGCATCTTTTGCCATAATTTTATACCGGTACACCCCCTCTGTTCAAAGCATTAGACAGTTCAATGCTAGCTATGTATATCGAGAGGGATCCAATACGTTTTGTTTGTATATTCCAATGCAATAGTGACATCCCATTTACAATGGTCCCTAGTGAAAGCCCACCTGATACTTAGATGACTCTTAAATTCGAAATCCATTTATTCCATTTTTGCAACAAGATAGCTGCAAACACTTTACCAGGAGCCGCCAGGATCGCAATAAGGCAATCATTTTTCATGTATGAGCGGTCCAATTTTTGGATATATTGGTATTATAAAAGTTGCTTTCCCTGATAGAGGCAAAGTATGTTTCTCTATTTTTTCAATAAACTCATGCAATAAGTAATACCAGAAACAGGGATTGGTCTTCAAAGTGACCGTGACCATCTTATCCGGTTCAAAGTCCCTGGAAGGATTCATTTTCATAATAGCATTTTGTATGTTATCAGGTGAAAATAGCTCTTCCCAGTTAATGCCATACCATTTACCAGGAGTAGGCTCTTGTTTTTTAGGCAGAGGCTTTTTAAAAACTTTGGAATAATACTAGACACACGTCTCTTCCGTTATCACATTCATTTGGACATTTGCTGGTTTATAGTTTGAAGCAATCAAGTCCCAAAACTGAAGTGTGTTATTGGAACGTAAAGTTTCGACCATTTTTTGACCGTCTGCGTGATACATCTCTGCTCTTAAACACTTTAATGTTTATGAATGTTGAATTTTCTTCTTCCAATAATACTCTTCTGATGCCAGCCATAGACCTTTGCGAAGTGTCTAAACAGGGATTGCTTCTCTCTTTTGGCTCTTACAATTTTCTGATTATAACCATGTCTGGGACAAGAGTGTACGTTTATTTTTCCCTTTCTCAAAATAACAGCTAGGGCTCGATTTACCAGTTCTAGATAACCAGAAATTGAGAACCAGAAGATCCCTGAGAGCAGATTTGGTGATCATAGTGAACTGTTCAATCAACCTGGGCTTTCAGTTTTACCACCATCTCACAAATGTTGGTAGATACAAAAGCTAATAGCGTTTCTTCAGTGTGACAATGTGCCAACATCCCAGGCGTGGCTAACTGAAATTCCAATGCTGCATGATCACTAGATCACATAAGTTACGTTGTAATTTGAACAGTTGGGTAACAGAGCAGAAGACAAATACATGGTCAATCCAGGAGGAGGGCCCTCCCCTTCTCCAAGAGGTCACTCCTCCAGGTTGCACTTGAGAAGAAGGAAATACATCCAATCCCTATGATTCCAGAAATGGATTCCATAGTAAATCATTATTAATGTAAGATCTATTCTTTTTCCCAGTATAAATGGGGGGGGCAGCGTTTATCCTCAGTTAGTTAATCTGCATATCTGCTATTAAAGTCACCCCTAATTAAGATGTTATTCTGGTGACCAGCGCACAACCATGACTCCAAAATCTCCACAATTGTTTATGGAGAATATCAATATTAGTCTGGAAAGGATTGAAGTAGACATTCATGATCAACAATTGCATCCACTCTCTCGTTACTACCCATAGTTATGCCTACCATCAGCAAGTAATTACCATATGGAGCCACAAAAAAGGAATGTAGTTGGAGTTTCAAATTAACTGAAACAGCAACGTCACCCTGGGACTAATCAAACTTTTTTTTTGATTGAATGTTGATAGGAAAATTTCAGTTGCTGCTATCTATTGGCTCTCTAACCTGGTCCTGTTCTCCTAGGGTTTTACTTGCCCGGAGGATACCTGATAGAGGGATATTTGATTGAACTAAGGCCAACCAAGCCACCTCCTTGATTGAGGTGGCCCCGCTGGTCAAATCCACAGGGGTCGGTTGATTGTGTTCTTCCAATACCTCAGGTGACGGGTCACCAGACGCAGCCATAGCAACAATGATATTACTTTGTGAATAAGGTGTCGATTTTTCCCTTGGACTAACTTAACTGATTTTTTTTCTTTTGTTTTCTTTGATTTTTTTCTTCGATATTAGTGCCAAGTTGGAATTTGCCTCCTCCACGGATTTTCCTGCCTAAATCTTTTTCGTGGATCTCACGTCTATCCATTTGATCTGTTATTATCCTCATTTAGGGCTATAATTTCCTGAACTGAGTGAAGATTCCTTATAAACTTTTTAGCAGAGGTTCTACTTGATAATCCAAATTCAGGCAGGTTTTTTGATGATATATATATATATATATATATATATTTTTTTTTTTACTACATTTTGTCATGAACTTGTTTTCTGTTGATTTGTCCCCACCGTCGGGCCTTCTAAAGGATTCTCTGTAGGATGATTCTCATATGATTGAAGAGCAAGCTGTGTTCCACATTTAGAGTTGATTCTGGTGTAGCAAACAGGACAGGAGAGACTCAATCTTCCCAATGACCAAACACAATCCTCTGTATGAGAATCTGACAGATTTGCTCTATTTACAGCCTCTTGACAGGAGGATTTCTGATGAGAGAGTCGGACGGGAGCCTAAAAGCTCTTGGTTGTCAGGAAGCAAGTCATCCAAATTTAGAATTGAACCCCTCAAGGTGTTCATGTTATTTAGGCTCCTGATCAAGTTTGTTGGCTATTATGACAAGTTGTCTTGGGTTGGGTAATCCCTTTAATGTTATCATACAGTTACAGCAGTGACTGTAGAGCCAAATGAAGGGCCGAAATAGATGAAGGACCCAGCTTATCAACTTCAAGTTTTGTAGATTAGACCTTTCGGCCGAGACCTCTGGTCTGTTCAGGTCAGCTTAATAAAAGTCTGTAGCAAGCCACTTCATTGGGGTTTTATTAAGCATATTTCTGCCAGGATTTGATACGTCGCTGAAGACCCCTTTATTATTAGTATGAATACCCACTCATATGCTTGACGCATTCTAAAGAACGACTCGTCCAAAAAACAGTCTCCAAGCAAGAATTCTTCAGAGTTCACCTGCTGTGGTTGAGCAGTGTTAGAAGCTGAACAAACTGTGCTAGCCATAGTAGAGATGCCCGAAACAAGCTGTAACGCTCACCTGATTCCCACGGAGGCGCAGGTCGTGGCAGGAAGGTGTCTGTGACTCGAAAGGTGATGTGCAGGACTCGATGGGCTTCTGGGGTCGAACCTCTTCGCACTGTGTGACGAACTCGTAGGGTGAGGTTTCCGCAGATGAAAGAATATAGGGGTTAATGGTCTGGGTCGTTTAATGTCTCTCTTCCTCTCTCTCCCAAGCTTCTCCGTAGAGCCCCCAGGTCAACGTGCTCACCTTAGATAGGTGAATGCCGGACTCTCCATCTGCGTCTGATGCAGGGCGCTGTTGCCAGTTCCTTCACTGGTGAAATATAGGCCTCTTGGACTCCGAGGACCTTTACCGTCGTTAATCGCACGAGCGGTGAGTTTCCAGACACCTTTTTAGTCTTTATAGTCTTTAGAGTCTTTAGGTGCAAGGCACGTTAACATTGAACAGGACTTCATATGATGCTTTTCTCCCTTTTTGCTTGCAGGACTCTTGAGGAATATGAAATAAAGCGCCTGGAAATGCGTGAGTAAATGCAAGCGCTCTGGCTGTTTTTTCCCTTGCAGCGTAGTTCGTGCTGAAGAGGCACCGGAGTATTTGCAGGCGTTCTATTGTGAAGAGCGCGATGGGCGTAAGTAAATACCTGTCTAATGTCTCTTCTTTTGTCTTTCAGAAGCTTGTTTGCAGCGCCGGAGTCCGCGGAAGACCCGTAAGTAAATACGATGCCTTGATCTCCACAGGTGGCGATGCAGCGTGAAGAATTCCAGAGTTCACGGAATGCCGGTAAGTAATGACAATACCTTTGTCTTCACAGGCGAAAGTACAGCGTGCCGAAATGACCGCAGCCGATGGATCAGGTGAGTAAGCACTGCGAGTTAAGACTGCCTTGCTAACCTGCTGTTTCTTGTCTCTGCAGATGCTGCTGTCGACTGGATACAGGAATGGTGAGTATGATTCTTGCAGATTGAGGAAGAAAGGCTGGAACAGACTCGGTGAGCGTTCTGCTGCAGATGCAGAATAACGCGGAGCACGTTTCATCCATCGGGTGTGGTTTAAATAGCCTTGGAGTGATGAGGCGTCTCCCTCCACTGCCCCGCCTAGGTAAGAAAAGAGTTCCGGTTCCAGAAGCTTTCCTCATGCTGAATCCAGGGAATGGAGCTGCCCCACCCAGGTAAGAAAGTAGTTCCTGTTTACTGAGGACTTCTAAGTGGCTGGTAAGTAAGCAGCATGGTTTGCTGCAGGTAGGTCCACCCAAACATCTGCACACATATTATGAGCCCGGCGCTTCCAGTGCCGGGACCGATGATTCTGATGAGCCTGGTGCCACCGGCGCCAGGACAAGGTCCAAAAGGTCCCTGTGGGGACCGGCTGGTGCCTAGGATTAGGGTTAGGGACCTGCTTCCAAGGACGTTGGGCTGGTCCTGGCTCCTTGGAAGCAGTGATCATGACAGTACCCCCCCTCAAGGCCCCTCCTAAGCGTGTCTTCTCCGGGGGTTTTGGCTTGTCGGGGTGATTCAGATGGAATCTCTTGACCAGACGAGGTGCGTGGACATATTCTGAGGGTTCCCAAGACCTTTCCTGGGGACCGTATCCTTTCCAATCAACCAGATAGTATAATTTAGATTTGGAGATTTTGGAGTCTAGGATGTTCTTTACTTCGAATTCGAGTTCTCCGTCTACCAAAACAGGTTCTGGGAGTTCAGTCAATCGAGTTTCTGGTTGTACTGGTTTTAATAAGGAGACATGGAATACTGGATGTATTTTCATAGGAGTAGGTAATTCCAATTTGACCGCCACCGGATTAATTATGGTAGAGATGGTGTAGGGTCCAAGGTATCTCGGGTTGAAGGTGCGGGATCCTTTTAGAGGCAGGTGCTTAGTGGATAACCAGACCTGGTCTCCTACTGCGTAGTGAGGGGCCTCTTTACGATGTCGATCTGCTCCCTTTTTGACTTGAGCTTTAGCTCTTTGCAGATGGGCAGTGGCTTCCTTAAAAGCACGGGTAATCTCAGAGTGTAAATGATCCACAGCTGGTGTTTCGAATTCTTGGGGAGGATCAAAATTAGAGGTTCTAGGATGATGTCCGTATAATAGGAAGAAGGGAGTCTTCCCGGTTCCAGAATGAGTCGAATTGTTGTAAGCGTATTCAGCGATCCACAGGAAATCCTTCCAAGGGTTTTCAGTTTGTTGGAGCATGCAACGCAGATATTGCTCTAGAGTCTGATTTGTCCTCTCGGTTTGTCCGTCAGTTTGGGGATGGTGACTGGTTGAAAGTCTTACATCAATTTGGGCTAGACGACAGCAACTTCGCCAAAAGTGGGAGATGAATTGACTTCCCCTATCGGAGATTAAAACCGAGGGAAAACCGTGTAACCGAATGATGTTTTCTAAGAATTCTCAGGCCAATACCGAAGCCGAAGGTAGGCCCTTCAGGGGAATGAAATGAGCCATCTTGGAGAATAGATCCACGACTACTAAAATGGTATTATACCCTGAGCATGGAGGTAAGTCCGTGATGAAATCCATGGACAGGGTATGCCATGGACAGGGAGGAATATCCAGAGGGTGTAAAAGGCCGGCTGGTTTCTCCTTCTGACTTTTATTCTGGGCACACACACCGCAGGAGATTACAAAGTCTCTAATATCCTTCTTCCATGATGGCCACCAGAAATGTCTCTTGATCTTTTCCATGGTTTTAGTAATGCCAGGGTGACCCTCCATCAGAGAGTCGTGATAACCGGAGATTACTTGTTTTTGTATTTTCTCACAGGGCAAGTACAATCGTCCTTGGAAATATGGTAGGTCTTGATCCACTGAGAATTCCTTTCCCTTTAATTGCCAGTCCTGCAAATCGGCCGGAGTTAAGAGTGACTTGACTGCCGTCTTGATGTCTTCAAAGGATTGAGTGTGGACTAACCCCAAAATCCTTTGTTCTGGGATTATGGGTATTGGTTCTGGATTGGTCAAATATTCATCTACTCCCATCCGAGAGAGGGCATCTGCTTTTCCGTTTTTACTGCCGGGTCGATAAGTAATTATAAAGTCAAACTCAGCCAGAATCAGAGCCCAGCGAAGCTGTCTGGAAGACTGAGCTTTGGCCGTCTTCAGATATTGTAGATTGCGGTGATCAGTCATCACGGTGACTGTGTGTCTGGCTCCCAAAAGATAATGTCGCCAGGCTTTAAAGGCCGATCTGATAGCTAAAAGTTCCTTGTCTGTAATGGAATAGTTGATCTCAGGAGCCGAGAATTTGCGGGACCAAAAGGCTACAGGATGTAATTGGTGTGTGACCGGATCTCTTTGTGATAAAACTGCCCCCATAGCAAGACTGGAAGCATCTGTTTCCACAATGTAGGGGAGTTCTGGGCGAGGATGTTTCAGTACAGGTGCAGAAATGAATCTAGCTTTTAAGTCCTGAAAAGCTTGTTCTGCTTCAGTAGACCATTCAAAACGTTTGTTCTTTTTTAACAGAGCGGAGATGGGCTGGACTATCCGGGAAAATTCAGGAATGAATCTGCGGTAAAAGTTAGCGAATCCCAACATGCTTTGAACTCCTTTTACCGAGGTTGGTGATGGCCACTTGATGATTGCATCGACCTTCTTTGAATCCATATGAACCCCATTAGGTGACAATATGAATCCCAGGAACTCAACTTCAGTTACGTTGAAAACGCATTTTTCAAGCTTGGCAAAAAGGTTATGTTGACGCAGTCTCCCGAGAACCTTTTTAACGTGTTTCTGATGTTCCTCTTCAGATGATGAATAGACAAGGATGTCATCAATGTAGACAACAACACACACATCTATGAGTTCTCTAAGGACATCGTTCATAAAATACTGGAAAGCGGCAGGAGCGTTACAAAGTCCGAAGGGCATCACTTGATATTCAAATAGCCCATACTTGGTGTGGAAGGCCGTCTTCCATTCATCGCCTTCTTTTATTCGTACCAAGTGGTAGGCTCCTCTGAGATCCAATTTTGTATATATACATGCTTCTTTGACTTGGTCCAGGAGTTCAGGGATCAAAGGTAACGGGTATCTGTTTTTAACGGTGATCTGATTCAGGGCGCGGTAATCTATACAAGTCCTAAGGTCTCCTTCCTTTTTCGGAACGAAGAACAAAGCCGCGGAAGCTGGAGACTTAGAAGGACGGATAAACCCGTTAGCTAAGTATTGGTCCAGATATTGCCTGAGGTGAAGATTCTCTGGCTCGGTGAGGGCATAAATCCTACTGCAAGGAGGAGTTGTTCCGGGTATTAGGTCTATTTGACAGTCGTAAGACCTATGAGGAGGCAGGGTGTTTGCTTGATCCTTCCGAAAGACATCTTGGAATTCCTGGTAGTCGGGAGGTAATGTAGGAACCTCAGAAGAAATTGCCGCCACTGAAACTTTAGGCCGAGGATAACAAGTGGTAAAACATTCTGGAAACTGAACCGTCTTTGCTTGCCAGTCGATCTGAGGATTGTGTTTCTCTACCCAAGGGATTCCCAGAATGATCTGGAACTGAGGGGCCTTGATCACATCGAACACAATTTTCTCCCGGTGTCCATCTTGGCTCACTAGCGTCACTTCTTGGGTGGCGTGTGTTACTGGTCCGGAGGATATCTCCGTGCCATCCACTGTAGTAATGACGTCCTTTACTGCCTTAGGGACAAGGGGTAGATTCATCCTTGATGCCATTTCACGGTCCACATAATTGCCGATTGCTCCGCTGTCGATGTAAGCTTCAATTGCATGCAAACGATCCCGACGTGCTGGACTAATGAGGACCATGGGCACCACGAAATGCAAGGTCACGGGACAGATCTTAACGCTCGGCAAGAGGACCTCTACACTTGCCGGGCTAGGTCGTTTCCCTGCTTAGAACTTGTGGCACTGGTGTCTGCGGCTCCTACAGCCTTCTTAGCTGGTTTCACTGGACAGTCTCGAAGAAAGTGCCCTGAGTTCCCGCAATAAAGGCATAATTGCAGCTGTCTTCTTCTTTCCCGCTCCTTTTGGCTTAAAGGACCTTTCATCCCCCCTATTTGCATGGGTTCCACAGTGTCAGCTCCCTTAGTAGAAGTTGGTGGTTTAGAAAACACTCGGGTATCAAATTTGGAACAATCAGCCTTCCTGTTCTGTAATCTGTGGTCCAATTGGACGACTAAGTCAATATAGTCTGAACATTCTTGTGGAGGGTTCACAACTTGAGCTAACACATCCTTGAGCTCTCCACGCAGGCCTCTGTAGAAAAGCGTTATTCTCTTGTCCTCGGGCCATTGAGTTTCCACTATGAGTCTGTTGAATGAGGCTATATAGGTCAAGAGGTCTTGATTACCCTGTCGTAATGAAAGAAGTTCATGGTCCAAGGCCTGCCCTTGTGCATGTCTTGCAAACAGTTTCTCCATACTGGACTGGAAGGCCTGGAAATCATGCAGAACCGGATCATCCTGGGTGACTAAAGGAATCGACCAATCTGCGGCGCTGCCACTGAGATAAGAAAGCACGAAAGCCACTTTGGTCTGATCTGTTGGGAAAGCAGCTGGTCGACATAAGAAATGTAAGCGGCACTGGTTGATGAACACTGCATATTTCTTTGGGTCACCAGAAAAACGTTCGGGCGGAGCCAAGGGCACATTACCAGGTAGATTGATTTGCACTGGATTTACAGATGGTGCGGAAGGATAGCTTCCTCCTGGAGCGGGCAGAGGTGTCTGTCCGGCCTGCGTTTGTAGCAATTGCCTAGCGAGGTCCTCTGTTCGCTCCTTGGAAAGTATTAGTTCTCTTCTTAGAGAGCTTGTTTCCTGACGAGCTGCATGTACTTCTGCTCTTAATTCTCCGAGCAACTGGGCTAAGTGATCAGTGTCTGAGGTTTCCATTGCGCCTGGGTAGGAGTTTTGCGGTGGGCTTCGCGTTCTGTAACGCTCACCTGATTCCCACGCAGGCGCAGGTCGTGGCAGGAAGGTGTCTGTGACTCAAAAGGTGATGTGCAGGACTCGATGGGCTTCTGGGGTCGAACCTCTTCGCACTGTGTGACGAACTCGTAGGGTGAGGTTTCCGCAGATGAAAGAATATAGGGGTTAATGGTCTGGGTCGTTTAATGTCTCTCTTCCTCTCTCTCCCAAGCTTCTCCGTAGAGCCCCCAGGTCAACGTGCTCACCTTAGATAGGTGAATGCCGGACTCTCCATCTGCGTCTGATGCAGGGCGCTGTTGCCAGTTCCTTCACTGGTGAAACATAGGCCTCTTGGACTCCGAGGACCTTTACCGTCGTTAATCGCACGAGCGGTGAGTTTCCAGACACCTTTTTAGTCTTTATAGTCTTTAGAGTCTTTAGGTGCAAGGCACGTTAACATTGAACAGGACTTCGTATGATGCTTTTCTCCCTTTTTGCTTGCAGGACTCTTGAGGAATATGAAATAAAGCGCCTGGAAATGCGTGAGTAAATCCAAGCGCTCTGGCTGTTTTTTCCCTTGCAGCGTAGTTCGTGCTGAAGAGGCACCGGAGTATTTGCAGGCGTTCTATTGTGAAGAGCGCGTTGGGCGTAAGTAAATACCTGTCTAATGACTCTTCTTTTGTCTTTTAGAAGCTTGTTTGCAGCGCCGGAGTCCGCGGAAGACACGTAAGTAAATACGATGCCTTGATCTCCACAGGTGGCGATGCAGCATGAAGAATTCCAGAGTTCACGGAATGCCGGTAAGTAATGACAATACCTTTGTCTTCACAGGCGAAAGTACAGTGTGCCGAAATGACCGCAGCCGATGGATCAGGTGAGTAAGCACTGCGAGTTAAGACTGCCTTGCTAACCTGCTGTTTCTTGTCTCTGCAGATGCTGCTGTCGACTGGATACAGGAATGGTGAGCATGATTCTTGCAGATTGAGGAAGAAAGGCTGGAACAGACTCGGTGAGCGTTCTGCTGCAGATGCAGAATAACGCGAAGCACGTTTCATCCATCGGGTGTGGTTTAAATAGCCTTGGAGTGATGAGGCGTCTCCCTCCACGGCCCCGCCTAGGTAAGAAAAGAGTTCCGGTTCCAGAAGCTTTCCTCATGCTGAATCCAGGGAATGGAGCTGCCCCACCCAGGTAAGAAAGTAGTTCCTGTTTACTGAGGACTTCTAAGTGGCTGGTAAGTAAGCAGCATGGTCTGCTGCAGGTAAGTCCACCCAAACATCTGCACACATATTATGAGCCCGGCGCTTCCAGTGCAGGGACCGATGATTCTGATGAGCCTGGTGCCACCAGCGCCAGGACAAGGTCCAAAAGGTCCCTGTGGGGACCGGCTGGTGCCTAGGGTTAGGGGCCTGCTTCCGAGGACGTTGGGCTGGTCCTGGCTCCTTGGAAGCAGCGATCATGACACAAGCTCATCAGTATGCACCTGTTGAGCACCTTCAATAAGAGCAGGTCCGGCAACATCAACCATAGATGGAATCGAGGGATCGCCACTCTCCCGTTCCAATGAAATATTTGATATCTGTGGAGAGTCTGTGGCCCCTTCGCCGCTTACATACTGGGCGATCTGATCATGTGCCGGCATGGATGGTATAGTTGAATTCCCCCCTCCCAACCAAACAGCGTGAATCACAGCTTCCACATACAACGTATTACTGCTTAAATTGTACATATTGAGCATACCAGAGACAGCGGCTCTTTAATAATCAGCAGTATATCACAACATAGTCAATTTCACGGCATTACATTACCCGTTTGTTGTAGTAGCGCCCAACACAGTCAGAGGCTAAAATGGGTCCTGTACCAGCGTCTGCCAGCTTACCACAGAAGACCACACTAAGCCAGCACTTCCACGCAGGCAACAGGGTTTAAACAGGATCCTGGTGTTACCAAAAAAAGGTGCACTCCGCCAACAGCTTGATAGAAATGTGCAAACTTGCTGGCCGCTAGCACACTTGATAACTGGACTCCTAGGCTGTTAATACCGCACTCGGCACACACTTGCCAATGCCAGCAGACTACACTCTTGTGCATTCACTAGATTAAACGCCAGGACTCGTGGAACAAAGAGTGAGCCAAAAGCCGACAATGTCAGTTTCCCAAAGCCACACTGAGCCCAAAGTATCTCCCAGGACACGGGGCAACGGCCCCCATATCAGTCCCTGCAAGACGCTGGTTAACCTAGGCTCTCCAAATGGTGCAAGAATTTCTTAACCGAGCACCAGAGCTCTGTGCACTCTCACTATATGTAGGAGACTCCTGCTATCACACCACTTCTCCACAATCACAGACTCGATCTCACCAGCCTGCAATGTCGGTTGCAGGACTGCAGAGCCACAGCCACAACTTCCAGGGCTTCGAGCTCCGCTCCAGCAGTCCGATCCCCACCCAGCACTCTCAGCGCTCTATGTACTCCACAGCGTGTTAGAGGAACGTACCTTTAACTGTGTTTTGATGTTTGAGGTTGGAGCTTTTAGGAACTGTGGATCTCTGTGCTACGTTGTGCGTATTTGTTTGTTCTCGTTGGTGGAGAAGGTTTCTTCCAGCTTCCTGTACGTGGGTTTCCAAATGGACAGAGCTCCTGCAGTCCAAGTTCTGGGAATGTACTTGTTGTGGGTATTGGAACCCTGTTGCACGTTGGTGCAGGATCAGGATTTGGCCCGTTGTCCTGTTTTGGTTTTTTAGGTCATTTTTCAAAAAATGTTCACCCTTTTTTGGCTTTCAGAAAGTGTTGTTTTTATTGTGTCACTTGGTCATTAAAACTCATTGGTTAACATTGATCGTCACTTGTGTGACATACATCCTGGTGTATTGGTTGTTCAAAATGCAGTCATAAGCTTGGTGCTTTGTGTTTGAGAGCCGACAAGTGTTTCAACCAATGGTTTTTCTCAAGGCTGTGCATTTAGGTGAGGTGAGTGTTAGTGTGCAAAGTGACCCAGGGTTTGTTTTAGACCCAAAGTGCAAGCCTATGCTGGAATCAGAGTGACACTGCTGCTGATGAAACCTACCTGCACCTTCCTGGGATATCCCGGCTCAGACCTCTGCATCTGTTCCTCATTGTGGGACCATTCTGCATCCGGTCTTTAAACGGGTTGTCTGCACCAGAGCCAACTGTGATCCAAAGACGTGCCACCATTCTGCTTCCTTGATGCTGCTGTGTTCATGCTATCCTCTTAATGGGTCACACAAAGGTGTTCATCCAACATCACTGACATAGTTGCTCAGCCATCTTCATGGGCACTGTTTGCAGGTGCTGCAGCATGAAGAGTACTGCTACCAAAAATAAATTATGAAAGCAGATCTTTCCTCTGCACACATTACTCCTGCGCTTTGAATCCTTCCAAGAGCCTAGACTCCATTACTAGGGGCTTTTGACCTCCAGTCTTTCACTAGTTCTCTTCTCTGGGTTCTTGAAGCTCTGCCTGCAGTCCTCTTCCAAGGTGCCCCTGGACCGTGATATCCACTGCAATGGGGTTTGGCGCCATCTCTGCGCTTCAGGTCAATTAATTTGGTTTGGAACTCTTCTGTTGAGGTCCACTAGCATCACCACACCAAGATTGTATTCTCTACAGCTTCATTCACATGCTGGTAACACTAACCTTACACAATGGACGCAAGCAGCCTACAGATGTTATCCTTTTAAACTGTATGGACAATTGTTTTGAACGACCTTAAACGGAATAATTTTATTTTTAAGTACTTACCTTCACTGTAGATTTTTTTCGTATTGCTTGAACTTGACTTTATTTTTCAGGACATATACTGTGTAGAGACCCCTCTTTATTATGTTCTGCTATGTTACCAACTGTACCTAAATAACACGCCTCTCCCCTCCTACAAGTGAAGCCAAGACTGCCTAGTCCTATCTACCATTTGCGTCCGAGTAATTTCGTGAAAACCTTACACTTCGAGTTCAAATTGGTCTTTACAAGCCCTCACATGAGTACTTTTAGGAAAACATCCTAATAGTGATACTCTCCAGGTGGGCTCTTGCTGGAAAAGCCCAGACCAGACCTTTATGCCAGTTACTGTTGTGGCTGCCTCCAGTGTCTGGACATGGTCTTGGAGCACGCCAAGAGAAGTACTATTCTAATGGATTCCTTCTTCACACAGATTCTTCATCTTTGATATCTATTCCTAGAGCAGCAGCTCTTCAGAATCCTTTCCCCCCGCCAGTAGGAGTAGCGTGACTCTACCCATACATACCCTCTGCCGAACAAGACATCGGGCAAGTATATATAGAGGCCCTGTGACCTTAGTTCCTTTTGTCCATGCACTCTCTCTCTCGCTTTAATTAAGAACACTGCTTCTTTGAAGTTTTCTTGTTTCTCGTTCTTTCGATGATCTGCAGAATGCGACTTGGTCTTTGGTGTTTCAACCCTCACCAGATTTTTCGTTATTGCTTCATTGAGAGGCAAGACACGGAGGGTTGATCGTCGTCAGTCGATGCACCCCAAAGCATTTTGGGATGGAAGCGAACGCTGTTCGCGGTCCTCCGCAAAGAGAAGAGTGGTAAACTGACTTGTTCGAGGTCACCTTGTGTGGATCGCCGCAATGAAGAACGGTACACAGTCCGCAAGGACAAATGGAAAAGGAAGCACTGCAAGAGGTCTGTCCCACAACAGATCATCAAGGCATCATCATTCTTCTTCGTCGAAGAGGGGACACCGCTCGAGGGATCCCCATGAAGATCAGGCACAACAGATACCTTTACCCACCTACCCTCTACACAAGAGGAATGGAAGGCATTTGGGCTTAAGATACATGATATCTTTACCAAGTTCCCAGTGGCACCAGCCTCATCGCCGCAGGCTTTGGCCTCAGCCCCGATGCGCCGGCTCAGTCCAGCACGCTTGGACGAGCAGGCAGAGACATGGATATGTTGTGCAGCCGTTCACCCTCCGGCCTTACCACATGAATGACTGACAAGGTCCTGTCTTGTTGTCGCACCGCTCTGTCTTTGAACGTTGGTCGTCTAACCTCCACACTTCCTTCCACAATGCCAGAATTTCTCAGTTGCATGCCTCGCTCCCTAGCATTGCACTCTCTCTTAAGACATTCATGATGAGGAAGGGAACCCCATTCCTTTGTGATTGAAACCCATCCAACCGAGGGAAGTTAAGGACTTCCCAGAGGAGTTCTGTGGTGAAAAGGGGACTTGGTGGATCTTGGGGGTCGACTTGTAAGAGGCAGGAGACAATTAGCCTGTACACCTTGCCAGAATTAGACTAGCTCCCTGCTCCTACCTCTGATGAGCCTCAGGTGGCTTTTCAGCACCTGATTGCCCCCGTGGAGGATACCTTGGAGTTGCCGGCCCCCTCGCACCCCAAGGTACAATGCAAGCTCATGGATATTCTGGACAGGGGTCCAAAGAAGGAGACCCTACTGCCATTCAGCCAAGCAGTAGAAGTGTCAGTTCTTGAGCTGTTGTCCAAACTGGCCTCAGTCCTGACTGTAGACCTTGATCTGGTGAAAAAGCACAATACGGCACTCTCAGACCCACTGTTGCTGTTCGCCCATGCATCACCAGTTATTTCAGTTGAACAGGCTGCCACAGCAAATTTGAAACTACATCTTCCGTTCGAAGGGGGTGATCTCTTCCACTCCACAACAGACGAGGAGCTGGATAAAAAGAAAAACAGCTCTGAAATAGCCAAGTCTTTATCCATCCTTACAAAGACCACACCCAAACCGTACACCCGGTCACAGCAGCGCTCTGAGAAGGGTCGTACGTACGGAGGGTTCCGCATCTTCCAAAAGTGGAGGTCCAGGCAGCCCGACATCGGCGCAAACAACAAAAAGGGGTTGGAGGAGAAAGGGCTTTTTCCAGTCCCCCTCCTCCGCAACATCCTCAGAGGAAAAGAAGGCATGACACGCCCCTCCGGGTCCATGTGTCTTCAGTGGGGGTAGGCTTGCTCTCCATGCACATTTCTGGTGCCAGAATTCCGCGGACCCCTGGATCCTCTCGATAGTCTCCATGGGGTACCGCCTCCCTATCCCAGCCCCTCCTGTCCTCCACTCCCACAGGTTGGAACAACAACTCTTTTGGCGGAGATCCGGTCGCACGTCCAGAGCCAGGCAATGGAAGAAGTCCCAGCAAGGCTTGGGCTTTTACTCCAGGATTTTTGCCATTCAGAAGAAGAAGCAGGTGGGCCTGAGAGTTGTGCTGGAGCTTTCCACCCTCAACCTCTCCCTACCTCTGCAAAAATTCAAGATGGTTAAGCCAGCTTTGATAGTGGAGACATTGTGCAAGGGAGACTGGATGCGCTCCCTGGATCTGAAGGACGCGTGCCTACATGTCCCGATCTGGCAGCCTCATTGTTCCTTTCTGCGATTCAGGGGCTACAATTTCCAATACAAGGTGCTTCCTTTCGGCCTCAACTTGGCCCCCAGGGTCTTTACCAAGCTGATGAACACGGCGGCGGCCCTCCTCAGGTCGCAGAGCCACCACATCTACCTGTACCTTGACGACTGGCTTGTCAGGACTACATCTCCGGAAGCAGTGCACCATACTTCCCACGCTCTTATGAACACTCTGCACGAGCTGGGGTTTTCACTCCACCTCAAGAAGTCGCAGCTTCAGCCCACGCAGAGACTGACCTTCTTGGGCCTCATTTGGGACACATGCTCCGAGAAAGTTTTTCCCTCAGGGGACAAGATCACAGCCATCATTAGGGCCACAGCGCACTTCCTCAGCAGAGAAGTGACCTTGGCTTGGTGGTACCAACACCTACTGGGTCTCGTGGCAGCAGTCCTCTTGGCCGTCCCCTACACGAGACTCAGGATGAGTATACAGCTGAACCAGGAACGGGGCCATCAGTCAGAGATGATCAACGTTCCTCCGTCGCTTCCCCCAGACCTCACATGGTGGTCCAGGGACTGCAACCTGCGGATGGGCAATCTTTTCCGGCAACCTACTCCACAGTTCACAGTCACCACAGACTCCTCTCTTGAGGGTTGTGGGGCCACTCTGGACAACTACTGCGTCTGACACCTGGACCTGGCAGGAGCAGGACTACCACATCAATTGGCTGGAATTGAAGGCCATCTGGCTGGCATTCCGGGCCTTCCGGTTTTCGAGGACAAGGTTGTCCTCATTCAGACCGACAACTCAACTAGCATGTTCTACGTCAACAAGCAGGGAGGCACCAGATCCCCCCCCTCCCCCAATGTGCAGGCTGACAGTCCGCTTGTGGGAATGGGCCCTGGAAAACAACAGCTACCTCACGCCGGTCCACCTGCCGGGGGAATCCAACCTGGAAGCAGACAGGCTCAGCAGACTGGGAGCGGACAACTACAAGTGGTAGTTGAACGGCCTGGTGATACAGGAGATCTTTCGCAAATGGGGTCACCCCTAGGTGTACCTCTTTGCCTCCCGGGGCAACAGAAAGTGCGAACTGTTCGCCTCCTGGCAGGGTCAGGGCCAGGGTTCCCTGAGCAATGCCTTTCAGATCAGGTGGGACAGAATGACAACATATGCCTTTCCGCTTACAGCCCTGATTCACAAGGTGATATGCAAGATCAAGGAGTCTCGCCTCCTCAGCACATTCCTAATTTCTCCATGGTGGCCAGTCAGGACATGGTTTTCAGAGCTGCTCAGCCTCTCGGAGAGCCCTCCCATTTGACTGCCATCGGGCCGAGCACATCTTCTGGCGCAGCAGGGGGGCAGGGTCATCCACCCTGCACCAGACACTAGCCCTCACAGCGAGGTTCCTGAACGGTTCACTCTAGGACATCTCAGCCTCTCTCAGGTTAATCTAGAGATCATACAGGGCGCCAGGAGCAAGTCTACCAGGGCCCAGTATAAGAGCAAGTGGACCAGGTTCTGCCACTAGGCAGACTCGAAGGGTTTCGACCCTCTGGCATGTTCCCTGGACGACGTGCTCTCCTTTTCGGCACATCTTGCCCATTCAGGCGTACAGGTGGACACTTGCTGCACCTACCTGGCAGCAATTGGGGCATACAGAAACTCGGAGGAGAGTTTTTGCTCTTCCAACCCAATTGTCAAGAGCCATTTGACAGGCCTCGCCAGGCTCTACCCGCCCATCAAGAGGCTGCACCCTGTTTGGGACCTCAAAATAGTCCTGGGTGCCTTGGCGCACAAACCATTCGAACCAATGACGTCCGACGACATTAGGCTGGTCACTATTAAGACGGCCTTGTTAGTTGGCCTCAGCTTGGCTCGCAGAATCAGCGAAATCCAGGCGCTGGACGCCTCGGAGCCATACACTACATTTCACAAGGACAAGGTGGTCCTCCGGACACACCCAGCATTCCTACCTAAGGTGCTGTCAGCGTTCCACCTAAACAAGGAAATAGTGCTGGCTACATTCTTTTCTGATCCTAAGGATGAGGCACAGAGTCCTGCACTGCCTTGATGTCAGGCATGCACTAAAGTTCTACTTGTACAGGACCAAGGGTTTCCGCAAGTCGGACGCCCTTTTTTTCACTTTCGGAGGCTCAAGACCTGGGTATCGGGCATCCAAGGCCTCCATAGCCCAGTGGATGGTCTTGGTCATCAAGGAAGCCTACGAGGGACATCATAAGCCACCTCCGGCCAACATGCGTGCCCATGTGGTCAGAGCCAAGGCAACTGCCATCGCTTTACAGCGGCAGGTCCCCTGGCAGATCATATGCAGGGCGACCACCTGTGCCACCCCTTCAGCTTTCTGCAGGCATTATTGTTTGGATGCCGGCTCTAGATCAGTCGCGGCTTTCGGACCGGTGGCTCTTAGAAACCTGTTTGCTTAAGGAGGAACTCCTCTCCACGCTGGGCTACATTCAGTTGTAATCACCCATGCAGTATGGAGGAAAGGGGACAGGATGTAAGAGTAATTATAAGTTACTCACCGTAGTCCTTAGTCTCCTTGACTCCCTATGTCCCAACTTTTTCCCCCTAATAAAACTGGTGTCAATTCGGCAATGTTAAATCTAATGTCGACGCGTCTATGGGGACTGAGGTGTGGCACCGGAAGGCGGAGACAGGGCAGCGCATGCTCCCAAGGGCGGACGCCAGCACGCCCCTAAATTTAAAGTGGAAGGTTTTCCTTTGGTGAAAAAGGTTCAGTCTCCCATCCCTTGGAAGGGACGCCCATGCAGTATATAGGAAATGTGACTAAGGACTAAGAGTATGTTAGTCACTACGGTGAGTAACTTATAATTATTTTACCCAGTCTGGATGACTGGCACATCCAAGCTCGCTCCCCAGTTCAGACAAATCTGAACTGGTAGTGGATGTGCAGCCTGTTGCAGAGCATGGACCTCTTCCTGAACTTCAAGAAATCCCAGGGTTCTCCATCCCAGGCGTTCTGATTAATCGGGCGGTCTTGGACACTCGCCTGGACGGGCCTTCCTGCCCGAGAACTGTTAGGCAGAAACCTGTGCAGTTCCCTTGGGGAACACTGCAAAAGATTTAAGACTACAGGTAGAGCAGTAAACCCCTTTGGTAGCAGTCTGTACCACCCAGATTTACCTGGTAGCTGTGGCTGAGCAGTCAGACTTCTCTCAAGAAGAGTTAGGCAGTATGCAAAGTATACACAATATGTACCAAAACACAATAGCACAAGCAAACACTGACCAGAGCTTGGTTTCAAAAGTATATAGTTATTTATTTAAAATACACATAAGTTAAAAACACTCTAGCAAAATATAGTAAACACTTCAAACACAGTTATAACGAAAGTAGATTCAATCCTTTCTCCTATCTAGACAACTCTAGGTTAACACCACTTAATTAAAACAGAGGTGAGTGCTTAACGTTAGATGACACTCTAGTAGTTTCCAAGAAAGGGAGAGAAAAAGCAGAAATGGGTTAAACACACCACTCTAAGGTCCAGAACACTTGCAATAGGCTCAAAGAAGCACAAAGTCACAGGTGAGCAAAAGTCACTGGGCAGGGCCCACTCTTAGAGTAGCCGGAGCGAAAATGTGCCCAAGATCACACTGTTATTAGGGATTCAAAGTCTTGCAAAGAGTTAGAAAGAGGTTAGAGTGGCTTAGAAAGTTTAGCCAGGGTGTTCCAGGCACTCCCAGGTTCGAAAGCCGGGGGCTAAATCTACCCCGTACAGTCGGTAGCAAGGGAAGCCAGGCGGAACACGGTACCTTAAGCGGAAAGGATCCTCCAGCGGTGGCAGTTGTTCCAGGCAGTGGCAGCTGGGCTCGACGTCGGTCAGGGGAGAGAGAAGTTCTCGCTGAAGAGCAGAAGAAGAGGGTCGTTGCACTGCCCGGGAAGAAACCAGCCGCGGAGTCCTCCGGTTGAAGGGTTGTACCGACTTTCGTGGTTTGGGGTAAAAGTGGTGGGGTTCCGGTTGCCGGGGTGCTTGGCACTGGCAAGGCGGCCACGAGATACCTCGAGAAGCGAAAAGAAGGCGAAAACTGGTTGTCCCCACCAGTCAAGGGAAGGAGCCACTCCGTTAAGAGTTCTCCTCGGTCGTCGGGAAAAGTGGTGAGACGGTTCAGCAGGGCTCCACCGGGTGGTGTCGTCGAAGCAGGTCGGCTCAGCTCTTCCCTCGTCGGATTCTTGGTCCTGTGGCGACTTCTGAAGTTCCAGTCCCCAAAGCCCTGCTTTTATGCAGCAAACCCCCATTCACCCAGCCTAGCTGTCACTCAAACATGCTAAGTGGTGAGCCGGCCGGCTCACCACTTGGGCCAATCAGGACGGAGTGCGACTTGAGTTACCAAGGTAACTCAGTCCAGGGTGCCTAAATCCCCCTCCACCCCTCCTAAGTACCCCAGACAGAGTGGCACCACTTTGGAGGGCTTCTGTGGAGAAGTCCGCCAAAAGTGGAACAAAGGGCTCCACTTTGGGTCAGAGTTACAGAGGCGAACACCAACGCCATTTTAGAATCAAGTTTTGGCAAAAAGTCCCAACCGGAGTTATAAAAATAAATATATAAACCGGTGGTATGTTTAAGGCTACCGTAAATAAATAATTAAATGTGTTAGCCTAAAACAATGGGAAATCCCATAGGAAAATATTCGCGGTCGAATATAAAACGTAGTTTCCACTGCCACCAGCCAAAACTCGATCAGGGGGGACGGAGACGTGCCCCCTCGACTAACAGACCCTGGGGCAATCGAATTGCCCCAGCCAGTACGTCCACAATATGATGGTTTGTACTGGTTCTGTTCAGGATTCAAGACTAGCAAAGTCTTTGGTGACTTTACATGCCCTGGGAGACAGTAGTCAGTCCCAGGGTATGGAGTCTATGTTGGGGAGTCCCTAGGACACCCCTGGGTCACGGCACAGAGGGTGCTGTGTAACCCACATCACAAAAATACATGAGGCCCTATGGAGTAAAAGACCCCATAGCCCATTCAACACAAGGTTTGTCCAAGATAACACAGTTCAACATGTCCAAGAGTGAGGGTAAAGGAGTCTCACTCTTGGCAGGAGAAAAAATTAAACCCCAGAAATCCAGCAAAGCTGCTGGGGGACTCACTAGGGAGGGAAATTCAGCCCAAACAGAGAATTCTCCCTAACACTCGCCCCCCCCAGACTAAGGGACAGGAGGATTTAATCCACTCCTGGATGAACCTCATACCTCTAGTCGATGATATACATCCTAGAGAGTCCATCAGCATTTTGATGGTGACACCTTGACCTATGTTCAATGGAGAACTCAAAGGTTTTCTTTTGCAAGCTAACGGACCTACAGACCCTTTGAGGAACATCAGTCTTTTTGTTATAGGGGATCTGGTTGACCAGTCCCTCAGAAGTTGGTACAACTTCTGAACCTATGTTAGGCTTTTTCAAGGGGTCCTTATAAAGGATTCCCTTAGATCTAGAGGGGCCTCCAAGGTTCCTCACCACCTCTCTTGTGGGAGCAGGTTGGGTCTTAGGCCTCTTGGTTGGAGGGGTTGGGGTTAGGCAATGTACCTGCTTCCCCTTCCTCTTAGATCTACCCTTACCTATTTTAGGAGTTTCCCCCCTAATATTAGGATTTGAGTTGGGGTCTTCAGTAGAAGGTCCAACAGTCTGAAGGTTTTTGGCCTTAGACTTTTCTTTTCTGGTTTTCCACCAGCACTGAGAATTACCAGTTCTCTCAGGTCCAGATAGGGGCCTAGTTGGTCTATCCACCTCTTCCTCAGAAGTAGGGGGAGTCAGAGACTCTGAGACTAGGGGAACAATGATGGAGCTTGGTTGGGGCGCCCATGTTCCTAGCATACTATCCTGAAATGTGCCTGGGTTAGAGGTCAACTTACTAACACCAGGGCTTGTAGTGGGGTTCTCAGTAGAGGGTCCCACAGGCTTAGAAGGGTCCTTCAAGGTAGCCTTTCTAGCCAATTTGGTTAAGTTCTGCTTCTCCATACTGGGAGGCCTGGGGGTATGTGACACTACTCCTAGAGTTCTTAGGTCATTCCCCAACAGGACCTTCCCAGGTACCTCAGTCTGAACACTGACAGGGATCCTCACTGTCATGTTGTTACACTGAATGAGGGCTGGTAGGATAGGAACCATTTGGACAGGGCCTCCAGACATCTTAGTGGGACCTTTGGGTGCTTTGGCCACATCCTCAGGTTGAAAGAAGCTTTCATCCACTACTGTTCTGCTGGCCCCAGTGTCTCTCCTGGCAGGAGTATCCTGGCCATTGACAAGAACACTGTCCACATAATACACCTTAGAGTTAACAGGTAGGGAGTTATACACAACCCTATTCTGGGGACTAACCAGACCCATAGGCTCTAAGTTTACAGTTGCTTGAAGACCCAAGGGTTCTTCAGCAAAGAGTTCAAAGTGGGCACTAGCCATCTGTACTTCATCCTCAGGAGTGAAGGCTAAGGAGACTGTGCTGATCCCTGCAGGTTTACCCTTGCACTTGGGATCTCCTTTGATATGGTCAGTACCCTGACAGACATAGCATTGTCCAAATGCTCTCTGGAAGGGTGGCTTGTTCTGACCTCCTTCTGGCTTGTGGCCAGAAGGTACAGTAGCCTGACTAGGTTTCCCATGTGGCTTACCCTGGTTATTTTGTGGTTTGGGGCCCTCTTTGGGATAGGAATTATTAGAATTCTCTTTGGAGTCCTTTTTAGACTGTTTCTCCCCATCCTTCTTCTGAGTTACCCCAGAATCCTTGTGAGTGGCCCTGTTGGCAACCCACAAGTCAGCAGCCTTAGCTAGCCTCCTGGAATCCAATTCCCTGGAATCAGCCAAGTGTTGTCTGAGCTCAGGAGAGCAGGCATCATAAATAGTCTCCAACATAAACAAATTCTTCATACCTTCATAAGTGTTCACCTTGTAACCCTTAATCCATCCCTCTAAGTTTTTCAAACATTCACTCACCCAGGTAGCCCAAGGGGTACCATCATGCTTTTTGAGGTTCCTAAACCTCTTAAGATACTGGGAAGGGGTCTTCCCAAACCTAGCTATCAAAGCTAGTTTCACACATTCATAGTCCTTCCTATCCTCCTCCCCCATCTCCATTACCACATCAGTTGCAACAGGGGGAAGCCTAGAGAACAACCAGGTGAGTAAGTCATTTCCTGTGATGTTCTGGAGCCCATGATTATATTCAAACAGAGACAACCAATCCAACACATCCAACTTAGGCTCATACATACCAACCAATTCTTTAGGCATCCGGGGTCTTTTAGGACTGGAACTTCTAGAGGAGCCAGAGAGAGAAACATTCTCAACAGATAATTTCTTCATTTCTAAGTCATACTTGAGCTCCATTTCCCTTAGCCTTAGTTCTTTGTCAGTTTGAGCATTAAGTTTCTTATACTCCAATTCTAGCTTCATTTTCTCCAGTTCAAAGTACTGAGGACTAAATGTGGGACCTGGTAAAGGTCCAGTAGGCACAGCAGGTAGAGCAGGCAGAGGCCTAGGGGGGACAGTTACAACAGCCTCACCCTCCTCTTCTGACTCTTCCTCAGAATCATCAACATTTTGCTCCATGTTAATTTCAACACTGTCATCTACAGTTGCTGGAGTGGTAGGTTCCTCTGAACCATCACCCAGACTTTGGTTAGCTAACAATCTTTCAATCAGCTCCATTTTCTTGCCCTTAGTCAGGAGATCCTTATGTTTACAGAGCACTCTTAAACAATCAGCAGTTTTGGCTGCAAGGGACTCTTGACTATAGCTTTCTATAACTGACATGTTAGAGGTTTTACTTTTTCAGTGCTAAGCTTTGTGGTTAGTTGCACTAAGGTATCTAAAGCACAATAAAATGTATACTCAATACAAATCCCACCGCTGTACACCAGTGTTAGGCAGAAACCTGTGCAGTTCCCTTGGGGAACACTGCAAAAGATTTAAGACTACAGGTAGAGCAGTAAACCCCTTTGGTAGCAGTCTGTACCACCCAGATTTACCTGGTAGCTGTGGCTGAGCAGTCAGACTTCTCTCAAGAAGAGTTAGGCAGTATGCAAAGTATACACAATATGTACCAAAACACAATAGCACAAGCAAACACTGACCAGAGCTTGGTTTCAAAAGTATATAGTTATTTATTTAAAATACACATAAGTTAAAAACACTCTAGCAAAATATAGTAAACACTTCAAACACAGTTATAACGAAAGTAGATTCAATCCTTTCTCCTATCTAGACAACTCTAGGTTAACACCACTTAATTAAAACAGAGGTGAGTGCTTAACGTTAGATGACACTCTAGTAGTTTCCAAGAAAGGGAGAGAAAAAGCAGAAATGGGTTAAACACACCACTCTAAGGTCCAGAACACTTGCAATAGGCTCAAAGAAGCACAAAGTCACAGGTGAGCAAAAGTCACTGGGCAGGGCCCACTCTTAGAGTAGCCGGAGCGAAAATGTGCCCAAGATCACACTGTTATTAGGGATTCAAAGTCTTGCAAAGAGTTAGAAAGAGGTTAGAGTGGCTTAGAAAGTTTAGCCAGGGTGTTCCAGGCACTCCCAGGTTCGAAAGCCGGGGGCTAAATCTACCCCGTACAGTCGGTAGCAAGGGAAGCCAGGCGGAACACGGTACCTTAAGCGGAAAGGATCCTCCAGCGGTGGCAGTTGTTCCAGGCAGTGGCAGCTGGGCTCGACGTCGGTCAGGGGAGAGAGAAGTTCTCGCTGAAGAGCAGAAGAAGAGGGTCGTTGCACTGCCCGGGAAGAAACCAGCCGCGGAGTCCTCCGGTTGAAGGGTTGTACCGACTTTCGTGGTTTGGGGTAAAAGTGGTGGGGTTCCGGTTGCCGGGGTGCTTGGCACTGGCAAGGCGGCCACGAGATACCTCGAGAAGCGAAAAGAAGGCGAAAACTGGTTGTCCCCACCAGTCAAGGGAAGGAGCCACTCCGTTAAGAGTTCTCCTCGGTCGTCGGGAAAAGTGGTGAGACGGTTCAGCAGGGCTCCACCGGGTGGTGTCGTCGAAGCAGGTCGGCTCAGCTCTTCCCTCGTCGGATTCTTGGTCCTGTGGCGACTTCTGAAGTTCCAGTCCCCAAAGCCCTGCTTTTATGCAGCAAACCCCCATTCACCCAGCCTAGCTGTCACTCAAACATGCTAAGTGGTGAGCCGGCCGGCTCACCACTTGGGCCAATCAGGACGGAGTGCGACTTGAGTTACCAAGGTAACTCAGTCCAGGGTGCCTAAATCCCCCTCCACCCCTCCTAAGTACCCCAGACAGAGTGGCACCACTTTGGAGGGCTTCTGTGGAGAAGCCCGCCAAAAGTGGAACAAAGGGCTCCACTTTGGGTCAGAGTTACAGAGGCGAACACCAACGCCATTTTAGAATCAAGTTTTGGCAAAAAGTCCCAACCGGAGTTATAAAAATAAATATATAAACCGGTGGTATGTTTAAGGCTACCGTAAATAAATAATTAAATGTGTTAGCCTAAAACAATGGGAAATCCCATAGGAAAATATTCGCGGTCGAATATAAAACGTAGTTTCCACTGCCACCAGCCAAAACTCGATCAGGGGGGACGGAGACGTGCCCCCTCGACTAACAGACCCTGGGGCAATCGAATTGCCCCAGCCAGTACGTCCACAATATGATGGTTTGTACTGGTTCTGTTCAGGATTCAAGACTAGCAAAGTCTTTGGTGACTTTACATGCCCTGGGAGACAGTAGTCAGTCCCAGGGTATGGAGTCTATGTTGGGGAGTCCCTAGGACACCCCTGGGTCACGGCACAGAGGGTGCTGTGTAACCCACATCACAAAAATACATGAGGCCCTATGGAGTAAAAGACCCCATAGCCCATTCAACACAAGGTTTGTCCAAGATAACACAGTTCAACATGTCCAAGAGTGAGGGTAAAGGAGTCTCACTCTTGGCAGGAGAAAAAATTAAACCCCAGAAATCCAGCAAAGCTGCTGGGGGACTCACTAGGGAGGGAAATTCAGCCCAAACAGAGAATTCTCCCTAACAAGAACCAAGTAGCAAACATCTCCAAGATGGTTCATTTCTGCCAGCCACAGACAAAGGTTCCTGACTCGACCTTTCTGTGAAAGAGAGTGGGTGAAATGGTCCAGATACTGAGTTATGGGCAAGAAAGCAGAGGGAGAGCAGTGGGCCAGAGGGCGAAGCGGTGGACAAGAGCGCAGAGGGGAAGTGGTGGGGCCATAAGTGGGGGGTGGGCTACAGATCGGAGTGAGTGGAGGTCCTGAAAGCAGAGGGGGAGGTGGGTTACAGGAGGAGCAGTTGGTCCGAAAGAGGCAGCGAGCTGCAGATTGGATGGAAGGATGCAAGATGCAGAAGCAGCAAGGAAGAATGAAGTGCTGTAGACTGTGGGAGAAATTGGGGAACATAAGGTGCGAGTTGAGAACATGGTTTGAAGTGTGGCAAGCCCCGTGGATTGTGTGTTGTGGCAGTGTGACAGAGCATGTGCGTATGCACATGACTGGCAGAATCAGAGGTTTGGGAGTGTAAGTTGTGATTGGGAACTGAGTGGGAGGGATGTTTGTGAGTGAGGTATGTGTGGGTGCTGGGGGGGTTGGATAACATGAAAGGGGAACATTTTCAGCATTACAACTGATAATGATCAATTAAGTTACTAATATTAAATAGGCCTGCACGGTAAACCAAAAAAGGAGAGCAACACAAACACTGCTGTCAAGCCAGAGACATCTGGGGATACTCCTATTAAATTGATATAAAAAGGTGCAAATATTGACAAACTGGATCTCTTGTAGCCTTGCATAGTGCATCTTTCTTGCATTGTGCTAATCTTCCACCCTCCAATGAATAAAGAATATTCTGCAATAAATACAATTCTGTGCCACATAATTTGCTTTTTTGCCGCACAATTTTCAATTTCATGCCCCAACATCCTGGAGGGTCTGCCCAATTTCAGGGATGTGCCTCAAACCTTCTCCAGGTCTCAGCAAGGGTGTCCGAGTACCTGAAATGGTGGTCCCGTTTCGACAACCTGGCCACAACAGACACTAGTCCCAGAAGCGTCCCTGAAGAGCTGGGACGCTCACCTCCAAGTTCTAACGCTGAGCGATCTTTGGTCGCTGTTGGAGTTCCGAGCAGTCATGCAGTCCCTGGTTGCTTTCCTCCTGTCTGTACAAGGCAAGACTGTTGATGGTGACAGACAGCACAGTGACCATTCAATACCTCAACAAGCAATATGGTGAAGCAATGCAATTGTGGTTCTGGGCTCTGGAGAACAGCGTGTCTGGGACGACTGCTCATCTGCCCGGCAAGGAGAATGTGTTGGCTGGTGACCTAAGCAGGCAGTCTTGGGCCTACCACGAGTGGGAGCTCTCTCTGGACTTCTCCACTTCCAATGTGAACAGGAAGTACAGGTGGTTCTACTTAAGGAAATTGGGAATGTCCTCAACAGGGAGCTCTGGGGGATGCTTTCACAGTCTAGTGGGACTTTGAACTCCTCTATGCGTTATACCAATCTCTATCATTCAGCTGGTTGGTAGGTCACTACACATGTTCAAGTTCATGATAATATTGATTGCACCGAGCAGGACCTGGGTAATGTGGTAACCAGAATTGCTGGACATGGCCATCTGCCCTCCCTGGTGCCTCCCGCAGAGAGTGGACCTTCTGTTACAATCGAAGGGACGAATACTACATCCGAACCTCGGCAGCCTGAACCTTCATGCTTGGCTGCTGAAACGGTGAGGTATAAGGAGTAGGATTTGTTGCAAGATGTCTTGGAAAATACTGCTCTCTGTTAGAAGGCCTGCCGCCAAATCCATTTATGAATGCTGGCGGTGTATGTTTTCAGCTTCGTGCCGGGAGAGGTATCTGCACCCTTTTACTTGCTCCAGATTCTCTGTTCTGGATTTTATGCTTTCTTTGGCCCAGACGGGCATGCAAATTGGCACTGTGAAAGTGTACCTTACTGCCATTTCGGGTTTCAAGAGGATCCCAGCGCAGGGTACTTTTCATGATCTGACAGTCATGCAAATTAAGAAAGCTCAGTTTGAGCCCCATCATTCTTGCTTGTTAAGATTACTCACCCTTAAGATGATTTTCCTGGTCACCATCACTGTGGCTAGACTGTTGAGTGAACTCCAGGTGCTGTCATTTTTTTTTTATAATGGATTTTTTATTGACATTTCTTAGGCATTAACATCGGGACACAACATTGTCCCCAACTTCCCCTTCCCGCCCCCCTCCCTCCCCACCGGTATTGGTTTCTCTGCAGTTCCTACTGTCCCATGTTTGCTTCGGGCTTAGCTTGTGAACATATCTAAGATACGAATGTTATGTGGGCACCATTGGAGCATGTAATCACTTTGCAGGTATTCTATGGTGTGTCCCCAGTCTGTAGCGAATCGCTGTCTGTTCCCTTGTAGGTTATACGTTATTCTTTCCATCGTTACATATGTCCATATCCTGTGGAGCCATTCTTGCGTCGTTGGGGGGGTCTTTTGTTTCCATTTTTGTGCTATTGCCAACCAGGCCGCTATGAGGAACCCCATAAAGTTTCGTTTTTGTGTCTTGTTTAGAGTTCTATCTTTGGGATCCCACATTCCGCACATCCAAACTTCTTCTTCTAGGTTGTCCGTTCCCATGAACATTTCCTGCATCTTGTCTTTCACTTCCGTCCAGAATTGTTGTAGTTCCCGACAGTCCCACCAGATATGCCTCCAGGTGCCCACTGTGTCACATCCCCTCCAGCAGCTATCTTGGGTTGTCGGGAACATTTTGTGTAGCCTTTCCGGAGTGTGATGCCATTGGATCATCACCTTGATCCATGCTTCCTTTGTTTGAATTGCTCGCGTCCACTTGGGAATGATGTGCCACAGGTACGTCCATTGCGTGCTCGGGATTTGTTTCCCTAACGTGATTTCCCATTTTTTCATGTAGTACCATGTGATGTTTTCTTCTTGGACATTGATGAATTTGTAAAGAGATGAGACGAATTTCTTTTCTCCCGTTTGGGTTAGTATATAGGTCTCAAAGGGGGTTAGGTCCCTTGTCAGCGCCTTCATAATTCTGGGGGATGTGAGCCAGTGATGAATTTGCTCATACTGAAACCTGTCCTTCTCCGTGAGGGCTAGTAAGTCCTGGCAGTCTGTAAATGATCTTATCTGCCCTTTTTCAAACATGTCGCCCACTTTCCTACACTCTGAGTCCCTCCATTTCTGGAATGCGCCTTTTTCTACCCCTGGGGGGAAGTCTGGATTGTCTAAAATTGGGATGAACGAGGCCGGGTCTATCGTTAGGGTTTCTCTTTTGGTGGCTCTGTCCCAGATTTCCATAGTGGTGCTCATACCTTATATCAATGTTATGATGTCTGTGTGCTGGTCTCTTCCACAACAGGTGACGCAGGTTAGATCTCGCCACCGCTCGATCCTGTGCCATCCACCACTTATCTGACGTATCCGTGATCCATTCATGTAGTACCCACAGTTGTGCCGCCTCATAGTACTTCCTGAAGTGGGGAAGTGCCATCCCCCCGTCTGATTTTTGTGCGGTAAGTGCCTGGTGTGAAATTCTCGGTGTCTTGTTTTGCCATATATATTTGGTAATTGTTTTTGTGAGTGATTTAAAGAAAGATGTTGGGACCTTTATGGGGAGTGCTTGGAAGTAGTAGAGCAATCTAGGTAAGATCGTCATCTTTATAACCGTTAACCTGCCCCACCAGGACACCTTCAGGGGGTTCCATCCGCTCAGGTCTGAGACGACTTATTCCATAAGCTTCGTGTAGTTCCCTGTGTATAGATCTCTTATTTTTGGTGTGAGGGTCACTCCTAAGTATGTTACTCCTTCCTCTGACGTCTGGAGGCGTAGCTCTTTCTTTATCCTGTGGATCTCATCCTTGTTTCCGGCCATTGTCATTACCGACGATTTCTGCTTGTTAATTTTCAGGCCCGATATTTCCCCGTAATCATCTATCAGCTGGATCAGGTGTGGAAGCGATCTGCTCGGGTATGTGATGGTCATCATCATGTCGTCGGCGTAGGCGGCTGTTTTGTGTGTTTGTCCGCCCATTTCTATCCCCTTTATTTCTGGCGTCACTCTGATCTTTTCCAATAGGGGTTCAAGAAAGATTGCATAGAGTAGGGGCGACAAGGGGCATCCCTGTTTGGTGCCCCTTCCTATTCTGATAGGATTCGATAGTTCTCGGTTGACTGCTATCCTGGCGGTCGGTGCGTTGTAGATGGCTTTGATCATGTTGATAAAGTCGTTCCCCATTCCCATTTTTTTGAGGGTCGCAAAAAGCATTGTCCATTCGACCCAATCGAATGCTTTCTCTGCATCCAACGATATTATTGCTGATGGGAGTTTCACGATGCCTGCCTTTTCGATGAGGTGTATTATTCTTCTTATGTTATCGTGGGTTTTTCTGGTGGGAATGAATCCCGCTTGTTCCTGGTGGATTAATTTGGGGAGTAGTGGCGCCAGTCGGTTCGCTAGAGCCTTCGTATAAAGTTTGGCGTCTACGTTGATTAGGGCTATTGGGCGGTATGAGCTCGGGTTTACTGGGTCTTTCCCCTTTTTATGGAAGACTAGAATCTTTGCTTCGTTCATCGATGGGGTGATGTTATTCTGTGTCCTGAAGGTATTAAATAGCGTGGTCAGATGTGGAATCAGCGTTTCCGCGTATGTTTTGTAGAAGGTTGCTGTGAATCCGTCCGGACCCGGGGCTTTGTTTTTTGGCAGGTCTCTAATTGCCTTCCTCACCTCTTCTGGTGTTATTGGCGCATCCAGGGATTCTTTTTCTGACGGGGAAACTGTTGGTAGGGTGATGCCTCTGAGGAAGGCCTCCTGATCTTGCTCCTTCGGGTGTTGGGAGGAATATAGGTTCTGGTAGTAGTTCCGGAAAATTTCTTTAATGTCTTTTGTCTGAGTTTTCATTGTTCCTTGTTCATCTTTTATGGATTGTACCGTCTGTTCCTGTTTTCTGCCCTTCAGTTGTCTCGCCAGCAATTTGTCTGCTTTATTCGATTTCATTGCGTACCAGTGTTTCGTGTGCAGCAGCTGTGTTTCTGCTCTTTTTGTTCTAATCAGGTCTAATTGACTCTGTATGTGTCTATATGCTCTCTTGATCTTTCTGGAGGAGTTTTTTGTCATTTGTTCTCTTGTCTCTTCCAGTTTTATTTCCAGTTCTTCTTCCCATTTGTGTGTGATCCTATCTCTTTGCGCTTTTAGAGCTATAAAGTGCCCCCTCGTAACCGCTTTGAAGGCTTCCCATGTTGTGCTTGGGGAGATTTCCGGGGAAGTATTGTCCTCGAAGTATTCCTCAATTCTTTCTCTGATGGATTCTTTTGCCACTGGATCTTGTATCACCTCTCTGGGGAGGGTCCATCTCCATAGGTTCGATTTTTTCATGAATTTTGGGATTGTGATCCACACCGGGGCATGGTCTGAGAGTGAGATATGGCCTTTTTCGATGTCCTGTATTTCCCCCACTAGGGTCCCTGTTGCCCATATGTAATCTATTCTGGAGCTTGAGTCATGTACATGCGAGTGGTAAGTGTATCCTTTTGTCGTTCCTTTGAGTCTTCTCCAGACGTCCTCAAGGGCTAAGTTGTGCATTGCTTTCTTCAGCGCCGGCGTGGGGGACCCCTGCTGGTTGCTTTTAGGGTTTGATCGGTCTTCCGTGTTGTTCCATGCCAAGTTGAAGTCTCCGGTCAGGACTATTTCCCCCTCCGCGAAGGATTCTAATTTGTTTATTGTATCTTTGATGAATCCCTCTTGACCTGAGTTAGGCGCGTACAAGGTGGCTATAGTTAGTTGACGGTTGTCAATCTGGGCCTTTGCGAATACATAGCGCCCTTCCTTGTCTGTTTGCGTCTCTTTTACTTTAACTTGTAGGTGGTTTGCGAAAGCAAGAAGTACTCCTTTCTTTTTCTCTTCATCGTTTGATTGTAGGATTACGTTGTAGCCTTTTAACTTGAACTGTCCTCTCCTTTTTTTTTGTATATGCGTTTCTTGGAGCGATATTATGTCGTATTTGTCTTTGTGTAGAAAGTGTTCTATTTTCTTGCGTTTCACTGGTGAGTTCAGACCTCTAACATTGTACGTTATAATTTTCAGCCCCATTCCTTTAGATCTGTCTGTAGTTTCGTTTTGTTTCCGCCTCGTGGGACTGTGTTGTGTGTGTTAATACCGGTGTTGGAGTTTCTCCCCCTTCGAACTTTCCCTTCCCCTTTCCCCCCATCCCTCCTCCCCTCTCCCTCCCTCTTCCCCCCAACTTTGTCCCTGAGGAGGGCTCTGGGCCCTATGGTTGCTCCGGCGTGGTGCCTTTGCTCCATGCCCTCTAACTTCTCAGGGGTAACGGTTCGCAGGGAGTCCTAAACCCTGCTTGTGTTGTGGATTCCATGGCCGGCCCCCGGCTCAGCCGCGCTCAAGATCACCCTCTGTCCTGGCTCTCTCGTCCGTTTGGTTATCGCCTTCCCCTCTTGTTGCGCCCGTCTCGTGTAGGGTGTTTCTGGAGACTTAGCGATCTTCTGGTTTCCGGGATTGGAGTCTCGTTTTCCTTTTCTCCGTTTGCCACCCCTTCGGTTGTCTCCTTTGTCTTCGGGGTTCACTATCGTTCTGCTTCTCAGATTCCTGGTCTCCCAGTATCTTAAGGCCTTCTTCGCAGGTTGTTATTCGGTGTTGTCTGTCTTCCCATGAGAATAGGAGACCGAATGGGAAAGTCCATTTATATCGAATTTGTTTTTCGGAGAGGATTTTCGTTATCTGGTTCATTTCTCTTCTTTTTCTAAGCGTTGATTGGGCGAGATCTTGGTAAAGCTGAATTTCTTTTCCGTTCATTCTTATTTGCCCCGTAGTTCTGGCCTTCCTTAGGATTTGTTCTTTTTGAGTATATCTAGTCATGGCCACTAGTACGTCTCTTGGGCGAGATCCGGGCTCTCCTGTTCTGCGGGGACCAACTCTGTGTATTCTGTCGATTTGGATGTCTTCCTCGGTTCCCTCCTGTAAGATTTCTTGGAACACTTGTTGTGCTGCCGTACGGAGGTCTTTGTCTTCAACTGTTTCCACCATATTTTTAATTCTGATGTTCGATCTTCTCGATCTGTTCTCCAAATCCTCGCACTGGGATTCCAGCTCCAGCGCCAAGCGTGCGAGTCTGTCTTGTGCTTCCGCTTGTTGTAGTGCTTCCTCGTCTATGTTTTGGACCGTCCTTTCTAAATTGTCTGTTCTCTCTCCGAGGTCTTTTATGTCTTTTTTTAATTCTTGTATTGCTTGTTTCATTTCGCCTTTCATATTGTCAAATTGCGCCTGGGTAGATGCGATGAACTGGTCCTGAAGTTCCTTGAACCAGGATTTCATATCGTCCCTTGAGGCCATGTCTGCCTTTTCTATCTGTTCTGGAGGGTCGCCTCCTTTGTTTTTCTGTTTGTTCAAGCTCTTGGGGTTCTTGTTCCCTAGTCCCCAGATTTGGGTCAGGTCTTGGTCTTGCCTGGGTCCACCTTTCTCCGCCCCCGTTGATTGTGACCCACTCTTCGTTTTGATTTTTGACATGTGTTTGGGCCTCTTCGCTTGGGTTTCTTATCAAAGTCCTCTCTTCGGATTTGACAGGGTTTTGGCTAGTTTCTGAGGTCTCTTGATTTTGGGTTGATACGTTGTCTCTTTTGAGGATCTTTGTTGGGTTTACGGTTCACTTCTGGGACTTTCGGTCCTCCTCTTGGTTCCCTTATCGCATGTTCATTTACTGGGGATCTGTGTTTGTGGTATGCTTAGGACTTTGCGTGTTACCCCCGTGAGTCCTGCTTCGATTCCCAGTTTTAAGTTCCTTGCTGAGTTAGGCTCCTCTTTCTATATGGTCCTCCTTGTGCTGCTTGTCGCTGCCCAGGTCGTTTCCCCACCCCTGGGGTACCCCGAATGCTGTTTTAGTGCTCGGAGAGGATGGGTCTGCTGATGTTCCGGAGACCCCCAGCCCCCGACCCCCTCAGACCTGTTGTGGCGCAGGGTTAAATGTCCGCTTCCTGTTTGAGGGGGGGTGCGCTTTCTTTTTCTTCCGCTCGGGTCGTCTGGTGGGGGGGGGCCCTCACCGCCAAAATCTACTGTGGGGATGTCTCCTTCCCGCTTGCCCTCCGTCCTTCCCCCCGCCCCGTACCTTTCATCCGTTGTTGCTTCTGCGGGCCTGCCGACAATCTTTTTCCGGCTTCGGGCTTCCCGTTTTCTTTCCGGAGACCGCTTCGCGCTCGGAGCGGGGGTGGCTCTCTCCGTCTGGTCCCGTTCTTCTTGCGGCTTCTTTCCTCGGGCTTGGGCTTCCCTCGATCCGCCCGATCTGCTGCTCACTGCTGGCGTCGGGCCCGGGGTCTCAGCGCGACTCCCGGCTTCGTAGTGTGGAGGGGCGGGTCTGGTCCGGCACTCGCTCTCGTTCTGCCTCCGGCGCTCGTCGAGGGAGATTATTTCCTTTTCCTCCCTGTCTGGGGGAAGACGCTTCTCAGAGGCTCGGTGGGTGCTCGAAGTGAGGTGCTTATTTGTTGCGGCCCGGGCCGGGGGACGGAGCTACGCTCACGCACGTCTGCCCGGCTCGGCCGCCATCTTGGAATCCAGGTGCTGTCATTTTAACCTCCAAACTAGGCGTTCTCCAAGGAGAAGGTGACGCTGGTAGTAAGGCCATCCTCAAACGTGTACTTCAATCAATTTCCGTCTCTCAAAAAATCAATTTGTCTTTTCTTTTTTATCTCTGCGCACCCTTCCAAGTCGGAAGAACTATTCCATCGGCTGAACCCGGTGCTTCTACATCTCTCGATCTCTAGGACGACAGTGTCCAGGAAAGATGACTAGCTTTTTGTTGGTTATGCTGAAGGTGGTACTGCAGGGTTGTGACAAACAGACCCTGTCTAGGTGCATCATCCTCTGTCTGTACGTCGAAATGTAGGAGTGTGTTCAAAGGTATTTACACTGGCCAATAGGGCCACTCGCATGAAGAGGCTGAGACTATCTAGCCCTGCCAAATACACTTAACAGTGGGTCAGAAATACTCGAAAGCAGGAGATTGCCAAAAAGCAATCCGTGTGCTATACGCTTACTCTGCCCATTGTGACTAAGTTAATAAAAGTTGTTGAATGATACATGTATGGCTCGTGTGTTCTGTTGGTCTACTTCAAAAAGTGCTCTGTGAATTAAACTGTGTTCTCTGTAGTTTCTACTTATTTGAAGTTTTTTTCTGAATTCCTCTTGTGAGGGGTTTAGTCACAACAACCTATAGTGTGTTGATGTCTACCAAGTTAGTCCAAACTCTCCCTCTGGTACACATGACTGACCAGTCTGGCTTCACTCTTTGAAGGTGAGGGGAAAGGTATAAATTAAAGATCGTGCATGCAGGTGGGGTCAGCGGCCACTGCAACGACACCCCGCTGGGTGTCCCTTCCTCTACTTCTCATGAAGCATCTGCCCTGCCCTTTTCCCGGGACAGACTGACCACAGTTCCAAGGGCAAAGGCGGGAAAGGGGCGAAAACCCCTGCCCAGACGATGGCTGTGCGGAAGGCTGTTGCACCATTAGTCCCAGAAGTTAGCAGTTGCCTTAAATGACTGGACCTTTTGGAGGGCCTCGTCAACCTAGGCACCAAAAAGGTTTCGATCATCGAAAGGCATGCCAACAGCTTGGTCTGGATGTCGGCTGCAAACCCTGGTGTCCTTAGCCATGAGTGCCGCCCGACCACTTTGCTAGTAGCCATGAACCTGCCCACACGGTACGCTGTGTCCAGTCCTGATTGTAGCATCTGGCATTCTGCCTCCTTGCTATCAAAGACCAAGGACAGGAAACTATCCCTCATCTCCCCTTCTGGGATGTACTCCGACGCATTGGTCACCGCCGTTCAAATGCCAAAGGAGAACTTTGCCATGGCGTAAGAGGCACTCATGTCCGGCAGTCCAGACTGCCCGACGCAAACACCTTCTTGCCCCATGAGTCAAATCTTTTACTCTCCCTGTCGGGTGGAAGGGATGGGGAAGTAGAAGTCTTCACACTAGCCGTCGTGGCCTAAACCACCAAACTTTCAGGTGAAGCATAGGAGGAAAGAAAAGCCGGGTCAAAAGGAGCCAAAAGGTGTTTCCTCGCCAGATACCGGTCAACTGCGGGAACAGAGGCAGGTTTCTCCCACTCCTCTAATACGGGGACCGCCACTGCTGTGTAGAGGAGTAGCTGAATGCGTGTGCAGGAAGTCCCTCCCCCCCTCCTGCCCATCTGCTGGAAGCCTGAAATCGTACCATGTTTGACACCAGCAGTTGTGACTATTCCGCAGAGAATCTTCGAGAAAAGGTATCCACTAAGAAAACCCTATCAGATGTATCGCCAAAGAGATGACAATCTCTTGGAGGACATCCCCGAAGGAAGTTGAAAATAAGAGAAGGATAAGTTGGTGACGTCACAAGAAGCAAGCTTGTCGCACTGAGAAGACTGGCTGAAGAAGACAGTTTATCAACCTTATAGAAACTGATGACAAAGTAACAAGTCAAGTACACTCTCATATGCAAAATGAAGATTGCGCATGTGAAGAACACTGAGGAAAATGCAAGCCGTTTTAGAACTGTACAGATGCAGCAAAGCAAGTAGGCTTAGAAAGCTGGCTGCAGGCGGTGCCACTATTATATATAGAAGTTGGACATTGATGTTACAATTTTAGTAAGTTCAAGCCCATGAAGGAAAAGGCTGAAGCTGTGTCGCAGCAGACAATTAGCTTAGACCGTGCAAAGGCCGGAAGAGCTGTCTGGGCTAGTGTCAAGACTGGGAGCTGGCAAAGACTGGCTATCTATCCTTGAAGAACAGTGAGCGTGAGGTGCTGAATCATTCCTTGTGAAGGTGCAAAGAAAGAACACCATGGGTGCCAAGTTATAAATTCAAGACAATTAAATGCTAGAAAAGAGGCCGAATTGCGGTCTCCTGTCACGTGAGCCAAGGATGGAAATAAAAGTTGGGCATGCAGTCCAGAACCGAGATAACGCATGCTCACACTCCCTTCTATTCCCAGGAGCAAGGATACTTTGCAAGGCCAAGTTGAAAGACAATCCTTATGGCAGAAGGTATGGGTGATGAAAGATGGTGGGCGAAATGGGTGGGGAGGTCTGGTCAAGTCCACCACCTGACACCTGGGGTATGAGCTTACATGCTGCTGGTGAAACTAATGTTCCAGAAGGGCACGAGCATGCCAACCAATTGTAGAATGCCATATAACGAAGATCCTTCTAGTTTCAGAGCCAATGGTGTGCCGTGTAGCTAATAACTGATAAAAATGAATTGCACTAGGGATGGGCACGAGTTGTCCACCTGACTGTAGAGACCCAATCACAATCCTATCCCTTAAAGTATAATTAGATGTTCCCCTTGAGCCTACCACAACCTCCCATAGGTTTTTGCTCATTTGCCACGTAGTATGTCACGTATGATGAATTTTAATTATAAAAGAGTTATTTTTTATGAAATGCTTTGAGAGATTTGCTGTGCGACATCCGTTGATGTCCGTTATAACTCCCTGTTTTACACAATTGATAAAAAAACAGACTTGGAGTATCTAGATTGGCGTGTCGCGCTCTGCCCAATTATTGTTAAGAATACCACATTATTAATAGTGTAACACATATCCAAAGTTTTAAACAAAAGTCTGTTTAATTGCTTCACAAGGTCAGCAGACGTGTTTCAATCGAAGTCGTTTTCAAGACTGACAAAGCCATACAAGATATACAGCAATACCATACACAATAGTTAATTGAGGTAATAAAAGGAACAAAATAAATTGACTGTTGTCATAAAATGCAAACACATCAGTTTTCCACCTGACTGTAGAGACCCAATCGCAATCCTATCCCTTATAGAAAGTATACTTAGATGTTCCCCTTGAGCCTTACACAACCCCCATAGGTTTTCGCTTATTGGCCACGTATTATGACATCGCGTATGACGAATTTTCATTATAAAAGTTATTTTGTATGAAATGCTTTGAGAGATGTGCTGTGCGACGTCCGTTGATGTCCATTAGAACTCCCCATTTTAGACAATTGATAATAAAACAGATGGAGTATCTAGATTGGCGTGTCGTGCTCTGCCCAATTATTGTTAAGAATACCACATTATTAATAGTGTGACAAGTCTTTTTAATTTCTTCACAAGGTCAGCCAACATGTGTTTCGAACGAAATCGTTTTCAAGGCTGACAAAGCCATACAGGATACAATAATACCATATGCAATAGTTACTTGAGGTAATAAAAGGAACAAAATAAATTGACTGACATAAAATGCAAACACATATTCAACAAAGTAATTAATTGCAAAGATTGTAACAGAAATTCAAATTATTTGCATACCCAAAATTGATTCAATCAAATGAAGAGCATGTGACTAGGCAGATAGAACAGAAAACATATGGCCTGGTTATTCTCAAATGATTGTCAATCTGTTGATTAACTTATAAGATGAGTTTGCAAAATTGCAATGTGATGACCCATAAGCATGGCCACCGGCTCCCCCAATAAGCCTATTAACAGGTGTCACTGGGTAAAGTGTTATAATACCAGCCCGAGTGAGTCAAGGGCGAGAAGCAGAAAACAAGGTCTGTTTGCTGTGCTGCTGTGTTGTGCTGAACTCTTGCAGCCCCGTAGCCCGTTGGAAGAGCTGCGCACCCACACTGAGGCTGTGTTGAGTGGCGCGTGTTGAGGGCTGGGGCAGTGTGCCTTTAAATATCTGGCCTGCAGACGTACCGCCCACAGGAAGTGACCTACAAAAGGGGAAGAGCATCACCCTTGTGGCGTGAAGCCCGAGTGAGTCAAGGGCGAGAAGCAGAAAACAAGGACTGTTTGCTGTTTGCTGCTTTGCGGAGTGGAATCCTACGCAGTTTATGGCCGCTAGAGCCGCACGTTCCGCTAGTAGGAAAAACAGTGTTGCAAACTCACTGGTTTCCGTGGAAAACAACGAGACTCTTGGCCCACGTCTACGCAGCTCAAAATCAAGTACGGCGCTTTGTTATCAGCTAGACAAAGTGCTGGAGCTGCCTGTATCAAACACAGCAGATACAGAACCCGGGCTATCCGAGCCGGGCGCTGAAATCCCCTTGATGGACGTCGTTGTCTCTCCTGGTTCCGGAAATCGTCCAAATGAGATGGAGCCCCCGTCTGCCGCCAGCTGTCCCCCGCCGAGTGATGCGAGCGTAGCGCGGCCCCTCGGAGGAGAGGAATCGCCGCTCGCTCCAGGTGAGGAGGTATTAGTGGGCGGTGGGGGGGGGGTGGACGTGTTGGATGGACTGTCTGCTTGCGCTTCCCCGGAATATGGACTTGAGTCGCGAGCCCTTCTGCCGGCCCAAGCCCCCCTGTCCCCCTGTGTGGTGGAGGGGTGCAACGCCCAATCAGGGCGGCAGCCTCAGAAAAATCCCCTTGAAAGTAAAATGGATAGTTCAGTTTCAAACGGCCTCATACAGGTCGCGATTTGGCAACATTCTCCGCCGGAGTCTAGTCCTGTGCTGGCCGCAGAGGTCTTGCCACGGTTGGGCCTTGGAGAGGATGAGCAGCCCACCGTCTCTAGGAACCGGGACCTTGAAACATCTAAAACCCCCAGGGCAACGAGGCCTAAGGACAGCCAAACAAAACCCTCCCACTTTTCGTTAAATACCGTTTACTACAGGAAAAAGGGAGGGCCGTCGCGTAGGAAACGATGCGCGCACCAAAAGCCTAAAATGGGGTTGAAAGTTTTGACTTCTAAACGTCAAAAATCTACAAACGCCAATGACAAGTCTGCAAATCAATCAGAGGACGTCCAACCAAATTCGCCTATAACCAACAGATTTTTTGCTAAATTTTTGAAGAAGAAGCCTTCAACATCGGAAGAAATCTCGGATGCCGAGATCTTGGGCGCGGTCTCGGACCAAATCCCGGCCACAGCACCTGCAAAACCAAACGACGAGCGAGCTGCGTTCTCGTTAAAACCGGTGAACTTTTCCTTTTCTAGCACGGTTCCAAACGCAAACATTAGGTGGCATTTCGGTTCTCCAAGCCCTGCGCACCTTCCATCTCCGAGACAACTTTCAAGCTTACCAACAATCCCAGTGAAAGGGCAAAGTGGTCCAGGCCAAACATCTGGGTCAGATATACGACCACTTTTGGCCAAAAACCTCGACCCTGGGAATCCAGTGATCTCGGCCCAAATTGCAGGACAAAGTCATTCCACTCTAAAGAGGACCTTCCAGACTGAGGAGACCCAATGTCCCCTGACAATCTGTAGTGAGGTGGAAAGTGACGCAGAAGAAAATCAGTTCGATCAATCATTGCTCATATTTAATCCCTGCTTGACTGAAACGAACGTCGATGGGAGCGCGACTAAAACAGCGGGCTTGGGACTGGGGCAGGAGGACACCCAGCCCAATCTGGAGTCTGATAATATTCCTCTCCAAGTCCAACCCTCTAATCATCGAAATACAACCAGCTTGGGGAAGAGACCCAGTCTGGATGCCTCAAGGATTTCCTCACCCTCAAGAGGGCGGACAAACTACTGCAACAGCGATAGGGCGCTTAGTCCAATGAGAAACCGGCGTTCCAGCGAACTCACAGGAAACCCATCTAAGGATCCCTCGCCCAAGAAGACTGATTTAAGATTAATTATGTCTACAGTAACGTTGGCGATGGCACCGTTCTGTAAACTATATGAGTCAATAAACGACTCCTTGAAAGATCACACATCCATTACAGCGATGATGAACAGTCGCCTGATCTTCCTAGAAGGCTATATTAACGCCTTGAACAACAAAATGGGAAAAATCAATATGGACGATTGTCCGGGGAAGATGAGAGCCAGGTCACTCGAGACACGACCTCTCTCTTCAGACCTCTCTCTTCAGACGCCAGTACCCAGACCTTTGAAGATGGGCGGATTGCCGACCTTGAAGGTTTTACCCCGGAGGGAGATAAGGAGTCCCCTGAAAAGGGTCGTCAAAAAATTAAAGCAGGTGGCACGGCACCAAAAACCAATGGATCAACTCTTAACGATCAAATCTCGATTTCATCTGAAATCGATAGTGTACCAGCATCAAAAGGCCCTCTCCTTAAGCAAAAGCAAACGACAAGAAAGCTTCTTGTTGCAGAAGCAAACAGCAGCAAAAAAGTGCCTCTAAATGAGAAGGGAATGTCTAATTTGCCCGACAAACTATTGGGCAGAACAGTTCAAGGAAAAGGTGACAAAGCGAACTACTCAACGAAGGACACAGACGATGTCATAGCCGGTACTCAAATAGCCTCTAACGTGGGAAATCGAGCAACAGACGTGGACTTGTTAAACCTTAGTGTTTACACACTGTCTGATGATCAAGATGAAACTCGAGACCCAAACTCCACTATGGAGGAAAATCCTCATTTTCAAACCTTAGAGAGTCGTTGTAGGAATCTGCAAAATAAAGCTAGCGGGGGGCACGAACTGCAAAAAAAGGTCCAGAACAAAAGTCAACACTTACGAAATCTAGACGATGATCCGCAGAAGATCAGTCCGTCGGAAATCCGTGGGAGAAATGGGTCTCAAAACAACATCTATGTTTCCAGAAGGAGCTCTCCCCGAGGGCCCAGATGGGTGCATGCGACAAGGTCCAAAGATGCCCCAGCAACAAGAAAATACGCAGAAGCGTTTGTAAAAGACAAGCACTATCGACATAACTCCAGACCTAGCCTAAAAGAAAAATCGGTAAGGTCTGGAGCTCAGTCTCTCAGAACCAAACGCAATTTCCTTATTGAACAATTACCAGATAACAACAAACATATCATATTAAACAGAGGATTTTTGTTGCAACTTCTTAAATGTGTTCCTTCCCTCAGGAAAGTCGAAACCAAGGATTTAGCGAGGGTGGAACCATTCCATCAAGGGAAATTAGCGAGTGCTTACCTCCATGTCCACACAAATTGGGCAAAAATCAGACTAGCAGAGGCAGCCGAACATCTCTTAAAGCTGGGATTCGACTTGTTCGAACTAGAAGAAGGTGCGCCTTCTTCTAGGTGGCGTGAATTATCCGAACAGTCGGAACCAAAAACATCTCCACATCTCGAAAAAGCGAATATTAAACCGAAGTCTTCTAAAAGAGACCTGGAGGACAGAGGTCCGGAGCGACAGGTTCACTCTCTTGGAAAAATCTACGCGGATCAAACAGCAGAAACTCAGCAGACAAACTGCCACGATACTGGAAGCCAGCAACCCTGGGGAGAAGCTACAAGAGAGGAAGCGGTTTATAAAGACCCGTTGGAAATAGGAAGACGCCCTTGCGGCCCTATGGCCACAATTCAACGGACAATAACCCAATCCGTGGGTAAGGAAGGCTCCGATACGAAGGACACTTCAAAACAAGCTCTACCGACGCAATCTTGGGCATGGCTACCCAAGGTTCTCACACAACATAAGATTCAATAGCAATCCGCCAGCCACATCTGCATACCCCTTTCCATACAACAGACACAGGGCAAAGAAGTTCTCTCCCTGGGGTCATGGAACACGCGCGGTTTTCAACATCTAACGAACAAAGGGGACGTAGATTTGGGATGTTTGGACATAATCTGCTTACAAGAGACTTGGACGATCGAACGTCCATCAATCGATGGCTTCGACTTGGCCCATGCGCCAGCAACCAAAGGTCCCCTTGGGCGCCCTTCCTCAGGCCTTGTTACGGCAATCCGGTGTGGCTCAGGACTACAATATTTAAAAACCTTACATTCATCCACTCACTTGCTGGCCACAGAAGTCAGCTGGACGACTAGCAAAAAGGACGGGGGCAACTTCAAACCACAGCCCCTAATTATCATAAACATCTACTGGAATCCCGCAGCCTTGAGCGACGTCTCCTTCATTGCCTTGTCCAGAGAGATCATTAATGAAGTCCTGGTGAACAATCCGGAAGCACTGTTGATCATCTGTGGAGACTTAAATGCTACTTGGGTGCCGCTTGAAGTAGTGGAGCATCCCCCTTTCTTTTCATCCCTCAGAAATAAACGAGGGGACAAATGGTTATCTCTGATGTCAGCGTATGACCTGCTGAATGCAGGTGACCTTTTCTCTAGACAAGGGAGGCCCTTTACTTGGGAAAGAGGAAATTTGCACGCGGACATTGACCACATCTTCATTAGTAGACACCTGTCCACCCTTACAACTTCATTCGAAGTATTAAAAACCAAGGAGAGTGATCATAATTTGTTGGTCTTAAAGTGGAAGACAAACCCAACTCATAGTTTGGTTATGCCCGCTCCAGTTGAGGCGAACAGTCAACAAACACGTCTAAAACTACCAGCAGCCGCTATTTCTGCAATAAAGCTTCAATATGAGAACATAGGCAAAGAACAAAAGGAACAGGATTTTCCGCGACTGCCAGACTACCAACCACTTCTGTTACCGTATAGGTCCCACCTCAAGGGTCAGGGACGACAAAACAAAGTCATCTCACACGCGTACAGTAAAGAACTGGTCTTGAAAAGGCGTCAATTAAGACAAGCAAAAAGAAGGTTGAAAGCATTCCCTACGCTAGAAAACCAGGCAAGCTTTACGCAAGTGCAGAAAACCTATAGAACGTGGATTAAACAACAACGGTGTAACCTTTACCAAAAAGACGCGGAAGCCATGTTAAAATTGGTTAGTGGTCATCATCCAAGACAATTTTGGGCTCTAATTAGATCTACGACCCTGCCTTTTAGCGAACCACTAACAAACCCAATTGGTGAAACTGTCTGGATAAAATTCTACTCAAACCTATTTCAGGCCCCCATATACTTGGGGCCTCCACTGGAAAACACAAACTTGGAACCGTGGGTTGATCTGAGCAACGAAGAAGACATTTTTAAAACACTTCGCAGGCTTAAACCATCCAGAGCCCCCGGTCCGGACGGTGTTACAAACTTGGACCTAAAACAATTTCCAACAGAATGGTCTGCATTAATCAGTGACATCTTCAAACGATGTAAAAAGGCCAGACAAATCCCGCTCTCATGGACAACTTCAATAGTCGTCCCTATTTTCAAAAAGGGGCTAAAAGACGATCCCAAGAACTATCGCCCTATAGCTCTTTTGGACACGATTGGGAAGGTCTTTGGTTCTTTACTACTTCAGCATTTTCATCGATGGTTTGACGATACGGATTGCATAGACCCATTTCAAACGGGTTTTACCAAGAAAAATGGCACATCCACAAATATCATGTTTCTCAGTGCGCTAAAAAGTAAGATGCTAGCAGGTGCTCCAAGAGTGTTCCTGGCTTTTATCGATTTGGCGCAAGCCTTTGATCAAGTAAATCGAGCAAACTTGTGGAGGAAACTGACGCAGTGGAATTGTCCAGCAGAAATACTCCAACCAATTCAGGCATTACACACGAACACCAAGCTCCGCGTCAGGTTAAATCAAGCAGGCTTGTTATCATCAGAAATTCTGGTTGGCAGAGGAGTAAAGCAGGGATGTCCACTTGCTCCCGCACTTTTCATTGCGTACCTCAGTGACTTCAAAGATGCAGAGAAATTAATTCGCTCCTTCCCGCCGTCACTGGGAGACCAAAAAACTACAAGGCTACTTTATGCAGACGATCTAATCCTAATGGATTTAACTCCAATCGGTCTGCAACGTCAGCTTAATAACCTAGCTGCTTACGTGAGTGAGAACAACTTAACCATCAATGTTGCAAAGACCAAAATCCTGACGATGGAAAAATTCAAACGGAGACAAGAAAAATTGTCCTGGTACTTGGAAGGCAAGGCGCTTGAGAAAGTGTCAACCATAAAATACTTAGGAGTCACCTTGGACAGTTCAAGAACAAACGTAGCACTCCAGACATGTCTGACAGATAAGGCAAAGAAACTGGCAGCACAGGCGCGAGCACTAGATAGAAAGTATGGGCGCTTTTCTTTGCTTCCAGCGATTAAATTTTACCGTACAAAGGTAGTTCCTTCAATCACCTATGCAGCGGACGCTCTCCCTCATGTGCCTTCCCATTTATGGCTGAAATTGGAGGGTTATTTCTGGCGCACGGTTCTGGGGCTGCCAAAATCCACATCGGCACCCTTTAATCAGAAGGGAATTAGGTCTACTTTCACTGCAAGGATCTGTGGAGATTAAATCTATGATGCTCTACAGGAAAATGCTGTTACCCGATTGCCCTCGCGTGTTAGCGATGATCCATGCTGAGGTCAAAAAGACGCGATGCTTGGAGCTCAAATCTTGGGAAACAGCAAGAAAAGCAAAACTATCGGAACTTCATTTTTCGGAACGAGAGCTGGTGCGAAATCCCTTAAAAATAAAAAACAAAATGGCAGAGTGTGACTGGATAAAGACACTGGACTTTGCGGAAAAAGCGAAATCAGTCCAACATCTCCCGCCCTATAACAGCAAATTAAACACGGTCCCCAACTACCTGAGCAGGTTTCCCAACAAAGCTGCCAGAAACCTGTTTCTGAGAGTACGTTTAAATCTACTCCAGACAAATGAGATTCTGAAACGTAGAGGACTGAGTGATTCAGATACATGTTGTTTCTGTAAAGATAGCTCAAAAGTCGAAACCATTCGGCACTTCTCAACTGTCCAGGTACCCAAGAAATCGGTGAAAAGTATCTCCAACAACATCTTCAGGAATCCTACACCAGAGAGGAAGAATTCTGGTGGGGTCGCTTAATGAGCGGAGAACGAAATACCTGGACAATTGCGACCACTCAAATCTTAAAGTCCATTTTGTCTCGATGAACTTTTTTGTTAGAGTCTTCTATTTTGATTGAAAAAAAAAAAAAAATTTTCTCCATCTCTACTTTTCTACTGATTCTTCAACTATGTTTTGTAAAAATCATTAATTTGATTAAAACAACGAAATAAATAAATAAATAATACCATTGTGTAACCTTGCATCCCCATACATCTGATATGAAGTGAATGCACCCGTTAGTGTTGTATCTTGGTACCCTGGGGAAATTCCCATTCAGATTTAAAATACTTGAGTGCAAGAAAGATGACATCTCACCAGTCATCCAGAATTCAGTGCTCTCAGTCTGAAATTGCAGAAGGAATATCTGTTTGTTTATATATAACCAAGAAACTGCCTAAAGTCAGAATTATGATCGTAAGCCATAAAATTTGAAATCCGTTTTGTGAACGTATAGCTGTTCAAATTCATGTCTTCAGTTCTTACCATAAAAGTAGATGCAGATATTGCATGTCTTTCAACCTAAATATAAATTAGAAAAATCTATGTGAAGTTCCTGTCCCGCGATTGTGATTTGAAAAGATATAAATGTAGACTGATAGCCATTCTCCTAATAGTCGCGGCAAGCATAGTCAAACTACATGCTTGTGCAGAAGTTTATCTGAGCTTACCTACGTCCATGGATTAAATCGCATTGAAACCGCACATGTGGCAAGCAAAGCGCGTGTAGCAAGGAACGCACGTCCAAGACAGGCTATATAAATACTGAAAAAGGAGTATGTGCGCATGACGTGGCGCGCAACCCATCCTGATACTTGCCACTTCACACACGTGCATGCCAGAGACAAAGTCCTCATGTCTCTGCATGCGCGTGATAGACTTGAGAAAGTGTTTGTAAATACTGCATATTGAAAATTAAACTGATGCATGCGATCATAGTATTAGTAGGATGTTCAGCCAATTCGATTTTGTGGCTGTGTATAAGTGGCATGTGAAAAAATGGTAAAAAGCAGACATATATTTTAAACTACAAATTTTATTACAGTTACTGGAACGTTATATCTCTGTATATTGGATTGAAATAAATAAAAATACAATGATGAGCATTCATAGGAGTCCGTATTGGATGAATAAGTGTTATTCAAACCCTGCTGTCTGCTTAGAGGGGCAGTAGCAAATTAATGAGAAGAATGGTTTGAGTCTCACAAATTGTCATAAATCAATAGAATATGCAGGCGTAAGTCGTAATTCTAATGCCTATAAGCAATTTTCCTCTTGCCAGATTGAAATAATATATTAGTCATTTGATTGGTTTGAAATCTAGCCAAGTGGCCAAGTTTGCCCATATATAAAAGTGGCTGCCAAAAAACGATGGCACGCTCTATGGGCACCAAATTACCCAAGTGAATGTACCAGATGCAATAAGTATGATGTACATTAGACAAGTGAATACATTGTGTGACCAAATATTGGAATGAATTATAACAAAACACATTTGAATATTTTCTCCATGGTCAAAGTCAGCCACAAAGTAAACTAAGTGTACAATCTTGTAATAATTTACTGTGTTGAGTAATAACATCTTCAATCAGTGAATAGATTATGATGAGATCCATCCACTGTTTGAGTCGATTATAAAAATACGTACATCTCATGGTCGGTATTAAGACCGTCTTTCATACAGCCAATAGCATATACATTTTGCTTCCATTTGTCTTAATCTAAGTTGAATGTTGCCACCTTTTTTCCCTTCTTAGCTCTCATAAATCCTATAAAGCGTAAATCGGCTTTATCTCCAAATTGGTGTGTAAGTTGCCAGTGTACTGCAAGCAGAAGTTTAGGATCTTGACTGTTCAAACTGGCAAAGTGCTCCCTAATTCTGACACAAAGTTGTCTAATCGTGCTACCAACATATATTTGACCACATATACAAATGTTTGCATATACAACAAAGGTGGTACGGCAATTGATGAATTCTTTGGTGGGGATTTTAAGCCCATTAGGGTACATAAATTCTGTGCTATCCTTATGTGCATACCCAAACATTGAGCAGTTTCCACATTTTTGGAACCCTATGATTGGTCTGAGCCATGAGATTTCTTTCCCTTGTTTATCGCGGAGTGGTTCCAAATATGAGGGACTCACTCTGTTCCTGATGGTCTGCGCTTTCGTGAACACAAATTTGGTTGTGTCAGCAATAAAGGGACGTAAATCCTTGTCTAAAAGTAAAATGTTCCAGTGTCTTTGAACAAGTTTGTATAGACAATGTGCGTCCTGTGAGTATTTAGTTATGTTGTCAGTAGTCTTGACATGCTCTTTGTTTTATTTGAAGGAAACCATGCTGTCCTATCCACCATTTTGTATTTGAACATGGTACTTTTGATGTTGTCACTTGAGTATTCTCTTTGGCTGAATTTATCCGCCAAAAGATCACATTCGTTAGCAAAGCCTTGATCATTACTAGTTACGGCGGTCCCTAAAAAAAATTGATATGTTGTGTATGGTTGACTTCTGATGGCAACTCATGGCATGTAAAGTTGAGTTGACTTCAGTGGGTTAGCTGTAAGTCTTGGTGTTGATATTGCCATCTGATATATGTTAAGATCTAGAAAATCAATTTGTCTAGCATCACAATGTCCTGTGAAGGCTATACCAAAAGCATTGACACACGTAACAAAGCCCTCAAAATCCTCCACTGTACCAGACCAAATCATCAACACATCATCTATAAAGCGTTTCCAAAGAATGATATGATGTGAAAATTCCATGTTGTTGATACTATGAGTCTCTTCAAATTGGGCCATAAACAAGTTAGCCAATGAAGGCGCATATTTAGCCCCCATGGCTACCCCCTTGGTCTGTGTGTAGTAAATACCATCCAATAGAAAAACATTGTTGAGGGGAGAATCTGAGAAACATTTTCAACATTTCAATATGTGAACGATATGATGCTAATTCATTGCAATAGGTGTAATCTACTGTAGCAATTGCAAGTTCATGATTAATGCTAGTGTAAAGTGCTGTTATGTCTAGTGAGGCCAACAAGGCCAACAAAACCTTCTCATGCCATTGAACACTTGATAGGATCTGTAAACCATGTGTAGTGTCCCTGATGTAAGATCACATCTTGAGTACATGATCTTTGAAAGCATAGTGCAAGTATTATGAGATTGACTTGTTTCAATGTTCTTTGGGTGCCTCTTTTGTTTCTTCGGATCTGGTCTAAAAAACCCTTGCCTGGGGTAATATTGGCTTCTGAGCTATTGGCACCTTCCTCTTCAGATTCAGGGTCTGAGCTGCCCGTGCTAGTGTTTGGAGTGTTACCTCAAGATTTGGAAGTGATCTCATCATATATTGTAATGTTGAAAATGTTTCTCAGATTCACCTTCAACAATAATGCTTTTCTATTCAATTGTATTTACTACGCACAGACCAAGGGGGTGGCCATGGGTTGATGATTTGGTCTGGTACAGTGGAGGATTTTGATGGCTTTGCTACGTGTATCAATGACAATGCTTTTGGTATAGCCTTCACAGGACATTGTGATGCTAGACAAATTGATTTTCTAGATCTTAACATACATATATCAGTTGGCAATATCAACACCAAGAGTTAACGCAAACCCACTGAAGTCTATTCAACTTTACAAGCATGAGTTGCCATCGGAAGTCAACCATACACAACATACCGGATGGGGAATTTTTTAGGGCCCGCCGTAACTGTAGTAATAATCGAGACTTTGCTAACGAATGTGATCTTTTGGCTGATAGATTCAGCCAAAGAGGATACTCAAGTGACGACATCAAAGTACCTGTGGGATGTTTTAACACGCTAGGCTCTGCCCTGCGACGTCCCTATGTGCTGGTGGCAGCAGGATCAGCAAAATGGCTGCAAAAGCCCTATGCGCGCCAAAACCTATGAAAAATTGTGCTTTGAAACCGGAAAAGATGACTGCCAAATCTACTTTGCCTGTTGTCAGTGGTGAAATGGAGACCTCACTGCTGAAACATGTTACTGGGCTGCCCACCAATTAAAAATGAACACTGCAGGAAAGGCAGTGCTTTATTGCAAGAAACCCAGAAATTGCTCTTAAATCCCTTTTGCTTGGTTGCTGAAAATATAAAATAATGGTCCAAAACATCAGAAAACATCCTATATCTTTGCTGGATGTTACCCGCCACTTCATTTAAGGAATCAGTATGAACCCACAATGTCAGGAAAAGTGGATTCTATCATCAAAATATCCACAGTAAAAAGTGTGCTTGCATGTGGAAATCTGTAAAATAAGGGCGCAGTACCAGCGGCCGCCTGCAACTGTTTCAAAATCCTGCATTTAAACTGCAAAGTTGCACCATTAAGATCTAATGTCTTAAATCTAAGTGACCTTGGGGGTCATTCCGAGGTTGGAGGTAAGGAATTACCGGCACCGGTAAGGGTGCCGATGCCGGTAATCCCTTACCTCTGTATTCCGAGGTCCCTTTGCGGGTCCTTCCTTACCTCCTGCTTTTAGCAGGAGTAAAGTACGAGACCCGCAAAGGTACTTCAGAGGTAATTACGGTACCGTAATTTACGGTGCCGTAATTACCTCCTTGCCAATTCCCATTGAGCCCTATCGGGCAGAAATGGGAATGGGGAAGGGCAAAAGGTGAATAGGGAATTATCGGTCCCTCCAACCCTGGAATGGACCGATAATTACTCCATTCACCATGCCGGATTTGGGACGGTTTCGGAGGCAACCATGGAGCTAATTACTCCATAGTTAGCTCCAAACACAGAATGAGGCCGCTTGTCATTAAGAGGAACATAGGTTGTAACTATTTAATCTCCATGATTTAGAGACTGGAATCAGAGTTCTAGCTGCTTGATTAAAAATTGCAAGTTTTATTTTAAATTATGAAAATATAATTTGACAGTGAATTTAGCTGAAACTCAGAGTCCTCAACCCAGTTCCCCCCCAGCTTTCCCCAACAAAAGGCATCTCTCCTGCTTCTCACCAAAGGCCAGGAACTCACATTCAGGTGTTGATTAAGAGGGGAGGAGATTTGGGCTGCTGCTCCTGGAGGAGACAATGAACCTTCCTTGGCTGGAAGAATATGCAGATTGTAGGTGTCAACAGTGGCCTCTGCCAGCGGAAGAAGGCAGGGATTGTTCTTGAGCTACAAGAAACCTTTGGAGGCGGGGATAGACATTATTGTTGATTCTCAATGCACAGAAAGCATATCTTTGGAAAAGATTGACAAAGGACGTGTAAATTTGTCAAAATTGTAAAAATACAGTATTGTCAATGTGATATTTTTTTTGTCCACTTTTTTAAAGGACCCAGAACTCTGTGCGATGTTCTGAGAAGGCGAAGTGAAAATTCTGGTTTTGTAGCAATTGTATTCATGTCAGAAGCATGAAACTTCATACGATTATGCCCATATACAATGCGCACATATGTATAAAATTGTGGACAAATCAGATGTTGTGTCCCGGATAAAAAGTGTGAAAAATTGTCAAATCCATACCCAAGACCTCGCAGCTACGCGGCTTGGAAGAATATTTGCTCCACAAAATTTGTGATCTATGTATGTTATTGGTATAAAGATTGTACACATGTAAAGATGTATTATATCAAAAATAGTTTTTATGTGCAAAAAGCAAAGGGGAGGTTTTCCCTGACTCATAAACTACATCATCATGATGACACGCTGTTTTCTCCCCCAATCAAGGGAGAGAGCAGACTTTAGCCAATGGACTACCTAGGGGGTGCGCCTAGGATACTTCAGGTCACCCACCCCTTTATGAAACACATAAATAGAGACAGCTTAGGACCTAGAAAAACGCACTGATCCACCCACCATCTCGAGATTGGCAGAGCACTTTGAAGGAGATACATCCATACTCCTTGTTCCAGACTCCAAAAACTTTGCAAGCAGAAAGGCTCAGAGCATAGCTGAACCACTTTCAGCTGGGCCTAACTTCCAGAACCCATCCCTAAACTTAAAGGGGAAACCAAGAGGCAGCCAGGCTGTGCTGTAACTGCTTGCCTGCCAAAGAATCCTCTTCATAATCAGAAGGGCAGATTAAACCCTGTCCAGCCGTGCTGTGCAGTGCAGACCAGAGAGCCATTGCAGATCCAGTCCAGTCCTGCCGTGCGGTGTCCAGAGGGCCTTGCTGATCGCTGACCCGTCCAGTCCGGTGTGCCCAGCAGTCCGTCCCAGAAATCTTTGACCAGATCCCAGACGGTTCCATTCAAAACATTGGTAGTGAATATCCATAGTATAGGATTGTCACTAGCCTATGTACTGTCCATAGTCATCCCTATTCAAATCAAATCTATCTCATATCCAGAACTGTATTAGAAATCCATTTTGTTTTACCTGAACTCTCTCTCTTATCCTATAGTTCTTCTGTAATAATATTGTTAAAATCATATTTGTGCTGATATATTGCATCTGAAGAAAGGCAAGCGTCTCGGCGGGCAAAAACTTGATCAGTGACGTCCTGATCTGGTGGCTGCGCTGTCGTGTAGTTTGTATCTTCATGGTCAATCTCTAGTGTAAAGAACCGTGTTTGTATTTTAAAAAGCGCATCCTTGTTTTACATTTTGCCTCTTTTTAAAAAAACGACCTCCCCGAAAACGTTCATAACTTCTTCATACTTTATGCTAGAAACGAAATTTAAGTGTCTACTTGAAGCCAACATCCTAGGCTTTGTGAAGAACCCATCTCTTCTTATCATTTTCCCACAATCGTGCTTACCGCACGCGGAAAGGTTTGCAGCAAATTTTTCGTTTGGCCAAAATCTATAACGTGTCAAAAAGTTTTTCATTGCACCCGACCTCAAAATTACATTTTCTACTTGCTTCTTGCTCTCCAATCATTGCTAGTGTTTGTCTGAACCCATACAAAGCAGTTCCCATTAGAATTTCAACAATTTTAGTGATTTAGACCATTTTTAGTGTTTTTACCTAATCCATTCAAGCCGACTTTAAAACCATTTTTGACAAGTTTGCAATCATTCCTGTTTTTCTCTGTGTTTGCTGGGGGAAATTGGGATTGATATATATGCTTGAGTTCTGCATTCCTGAAACCTGTTCTCTCTCTTTATATCTCTTTATATTGCATATTGGGGGATTGAGAAGTGTGCAGGGGGAAATAGTAATCACATTGCCATTTGATTTGAACATACCCAAAGTATTATTTCTGTGCTGCATTATTTTTCCCCATCATTACTCCCTGTGATTAAAGTGATTTAGTGTCACATTACCCCATTGGTGATTATTGTATAACCATTAAAAATAGTGTGATTGATATATATATATATATATATATTGTGAAATCTAAATAAATATTTTTAACTTTGCAAACCAGCCTGCTTCCTGGTTCAGTGTGACCGGGAGGGATTCCAAGAGGGGGACGTGATATAAGTGGTACATCGTTCAGAAATAAAAGAATTTATAGACACAAATAATTAAGGGTTTCAGCTGTGCATCACACGCTAGGCATTGACTTAGGTGAAGTGCCGGGTTGAAATCACTTACGTACCATGTTCAAATGCAAAATGGTGGATAGGACTACAACATTGCTTCCTTCAAATAAAACAAAGGAGCATGTCAAGACTACTGACATCATAACTAAATACTCACAGGGCGCACATTATCTATACAAACGTGTTCAAAGACACTGGAACATTTTACTTTTAGACAAGGATTTACGCCCCTTTATTGCTGACAAGCCCAAAATTGTGTTCACGAAAGCGCAGACCATCAGGGACAGAGTGCGCCCCTCATATTTGGAGCCAGTCGGCGATAAACAAGGGCAAGAAATCTCATGGCTCAGACCAATCATAGGGTTCCACAATTGTGGAAACTGCTCTGTGTAGGCATGCACATAAGGATAGCACATAATTTATGGACCCTAATGGGCTTAACATCCCCATCAAAGAATTCATCAATTGGCTTACCACTTGTGTTGTATATGCAATCATTTGTATATGTGATAAAATATACGTTGGTAGCACGATTAGATAACTTTGTATCAGAATTAGGGAGCACTTTGCCAGTTTGAATAGTCAAGATCCTAAACTTCTGCTTGCAGTACACTGGCAAGTTATACACCAATTTGGAGATTAAGCCGATTTACGCTTCATAGGATTGATGAGAGCTAAGAAGGGGAAAAGGGGTGGCCACATTCAACTTAGATTAAGCCAAATGGAAGCAAAATGTATATGCTATTTGCGCTGTACGAAAGTCGATCTCAATACCGATCATGAGATGTACGTTTTTTTTAATGATCAAATCAAACAGTGGATGGATCTTATCATAATCTATTCACTGATTGAAGATGATATTACTCAACACAGTAAATTATTACAAGATTGTACACTTAGTTTACTTTGTGGCTGACTGTGACCATAGAGGAAATAGTCTAATGTATTTTGTTATTAATTCCAATATTTGGTCACACAATGTATTTACTTGGGCAATTTGGTGCCCATAGAGCACGGCCATCGTTTTTTTGGCATCCTCTTTCATATATGGGCAAACTTGGCCACTTAGCTAGATTTCAAACTAATCAAATGGCTCATATATTATTTCAATCTGACAAGAGATACATTGCTTATAGGCATTAGAATTGCCACTTATGCCCATATATTCTATCGATTTATGACAATTTGCAAGACTTAAATCATTCTTCTTATTAATTTGCCACTGCCCCTCTAAGCAGACAGCAGTGTTTGAATCACTCATTCATCCAATCCGGACTCATATGATTAATCAAAATTATATTTTAATTTCTTTCAATCCAAAATACAGAGATATAATGTTACAGTAACTGTAATACAATCTGTAGTTTAAAATATGTAATGTCTACTGTTTACCATTTTCTCACATGCCACTTTAACGCAGCCACAAAATCATATTGGCTGAACATCCTACTAATAATACAATCGCATGTATCAGTTTCATTTTCAATCTGCAGTGTTTACAAACACTTTCTCAATACTCCTACGTTCCGTCCCCTTTCCTCCATACTTGTGGGACATCACTCCGTCCTGTGGAACGGGACCGGAGCACTTTGTAAAAAGCATCCACATTTTTTTCAAAAATGTGTCCCTCCTCTCTTTCTTGCGCGGGGCCCGGCACGCGGCCTTAACCCTGCCCACCTTGGCTCTGCCCCGCGCTTCGCCCATCAGTCCTTTTCTCCGCTCGATCGGGGCCGGACGCACTTGCATCCTTGGAAGATTTTCTTCCCTTTTTTCCTCTCTGGCTCTCGCTAGCGTTTGTTTACTAGCATGTCCATGTCTTTCAAATTAGACTTTCCAGATTGTTCATCGTGTCACCATCGCTTTGCGAGGGCGAATCCCCAGCCTCTTTGTTTAGAGTGTTTGGGTCCGGAACACCGCTGGGACTCCTGTTTTTACTGTGACTCCCTTTCGGTCCGGGCACTTTAACGTCGGTTGGAGCGGTGGGAGGAGGTGTTCCGACAAACTCCTCCTTCGCATTTTCAGGCGTTCATCGATGAGAAGAAAAAACGCCTGGTAAGTTCTTTACTTTTCAGAGCACCCCGACCGGGGGATACCTTCCCGGGTTCCTCTCGGTCCGGGAGGGGCGTTGATCGCTCTGTTACCGGGGTTCGCCCTGAGGTGCCCATTGGGCCTAATAATTCTACCAGAGTTTTCTCCGAGGGTCTCCTTAAGGGGCCTGTGAACAGCGGAGTACGCTCCGAGGCCCCTCCTGTGGGGGCTATTTGTAGACCCAGTTCTACTGAGTCGTGGGGTACCGGAGTTCGCTCTGAGGCCTCTCTGTTGGCTTCTCTCAAAAACAAAACCGGGGTGCGCCCCCAGGCCTTGGCTGGGCTTGTAGTTACCGAACGGATGTTCGAGGCCCGCGCAGAAAAGGCTTTTACCGGGCCTGGGTCCGAGGTCCCTCGTACAGAGGCTAAAGCTACCAACAGTTCTGAGAGGCCGGTCAAGGCTTTGTCGGTGAAAGCGCACCGTTCCCGCTCTTGTGGTGACACCAGATCTGTTGAGGGGGCAAAGAAGCAAGTTCTTCTTTTACCGGCAGTGCTGAGGTCCTTCCTTCGAAGGCTCAGTTGGCGGTTGGTATGTCACAAAAACATTCCAGGCCTCATAGTACCGGCTCGGCCGAGGTTCCTTATGTTAAGACTAAGATTAAGACACCTGATCCATCGACGGGGACCCCTGCCTCACTTCCTCACGTGCCGCAGTTCCGCTCAGATGAGGACAAAATCGCGCCCGTTCCCGCCACAACCACGGCAGCCATTTTAGGTGCTACCCCTACAACTACGCCATCGGCTTCTGGTGTAGGGCTCAGTCTCTTGGGTGAACCTAAGGTCCCTTGTGCGCATCCTTACCGGCCGGTTTATGATTGGAACACCCGGATGCATCTTCCTCACAATGTTTCGTTGCCCGCGGGGGCGGCTCCTTTGATTTATGTGGATACGTCGGTGGAGGGGCCGGTGTGGCACCCTTCCCCGTTACGTCCCTGGATTTGTCCACCTCATGAGAGGCCTCCTCAGGTCCCGAAACAATCTCCTGAGGATGCCTTTTTCGGTAAATTTCAAGCGCTTATGCGCACCGACCCCATGAGGGAATATTTAAAAGGGATTTTCAAGGAGATATGTCCACTGGCGCCTCCGCTCCACCTGTTCCTCCGGTGGTTCCGCCGGCACCTCCCTTGCCCGTGGTGCCCCCCCCCCCGCTCTCCCGCGTTTGCCTCCATTGTCCCCAGTGGACAAGGCAGTGCCTGACACGGCTCAGCGGGATCCTGACCTGTCAGATGACCCTCAAGGAGATCAGGACAACGAGGACCTTCCCCGCTCTATCGGAGCCTTTCATGACCGGGTACTGGACATGATGAGTTTCTTAGATGTTCCGGTGCCCGAGGCACCCGCTCCGCAGGAGGGCGTGCTTTCTGGGGCGTTCACCCTGTCTCCTTTGGAGCGTAGTGGCCTGTTCCTGCAGAAGGACGTTCTGGCCGAGGTCCGAAGAGTCTGGGAAAAGCCACACTCGGGACTTTTTGTCGATAAAAAGATTGACGCAAGGTACAGGCTGCATTCTTCGGAAGAGGTGGCCCTGTCGTCTTGTCCGCCTCCCTCCTCCACAGTGGTCGCTGCGGCCACTTTGCAGTCCAGGCCTGCAGCATCCTCTTCCACGGCGGCTACTCAGGTTCTGGGAAAGGAGGACAAACTCCTCGACTCCCTCAGGAGGAAAATCTTCACCAACTCGGCCTTGCAGCTCAGGCAGGCCAATGCCAAATTGATATTGGCGGGAGCTAACATGCGGATGTGGAAAGGTCTGTCGGAGTTTGAGGAGCACATCCCGGTCGAGAAGCTGGAAGATTTCAAAGGAGGCCTTTCCGATGCCAGGGTCTTGGCCCAGGATCTCATCATGTAGACACCTCGGCTCGGGGCCTGATGCTTGGGGTTGATACCTCACGGCAGGCGTGGCTGCATGCCACTAAATTTTCTAAGGAAGTGCAAGACAAGGTGTTGGACCTTCCATTCGATGGTAAGGAGCTTTTTCATTCTGATGTAGAGCTCACCAAAACCAAGGATAGCACTCAGACGGCTAAATCATTGTCTGTTCTGGTTAAAGCTCCTTTCAAATCCCAGAGACCGTTGTCGCAAAGTCGACCTTCCTCTGGTTTTAGGGGCTTCCTCGACTGCAAATCTTGCAGAGTGGATACTCCTGCGGGGAATAACCACCGTAGACAACAGCGTACGCATTTTTTCTCCCGCTCCTCAGCCTCCTCATCAGGTTCAGGTGGCACTGCCACCAATAAGCCTGCCAAATGAGGTTTTCCGCGCTCGCACGAGACCCCGGTGGGAGGACGCATTGCATCTCATTGGGAGGCGTGGCAGACCATCACAGAAGACAGATGGGTCTTGTCAGTCGCTCGAACGGGCTTCCGCTTACCTTTACCGCCTACCCCACCCCTCAGCCCTCCTTTTCAGCTGTCGGGCTCACCCTCCCTCAAGGCCGAGGTTCAGAAACTTCTGGACTTCAGAGCTTTGGAACCCGTTCCCGTTGGGGAGCGAGGGGAGGGCTTCTACTCCCGGCTTTTTACAGTGGCCAAACCCAACCAGGCTGGCCTGCGCACCATCCTAGACCTTTCCCAGTTCAATCTTTTCCTACCCCAAGAGAAATTCAAGATGATCACGCCCGGCCAGATTCGCTCCTCTTTGCAGATGGGCGATTGGCTCAGCGTGGTGGATCTTCAGGATGCGTACATGCATATCCTCATTTGGAATCCGCACAGGAGATAACTCTGCTTCTCTTTGGGAGAGGAGCACTTCCAGTTTCGGGTGCTTCCTTTTGGCCTCAGCTCATCGCCGCGTGTCTTCACGAAGATGATGTCGGTGATTCCGTCCTATCTTTGTCTCCAGGGTATCCATGTGTATCCTTTTTTTGACGACTGGCTCTTACGCAGCCCTTGTCCGTTGGCAGCAGCGGGCAACCTCTAGTCTCTCCTTCAGCTCCTGTTCCATCTTGGGCTGTCGGTGAACTGGCGGAAATCCTCCATGACAGTCTCAGAGGACCTGATCTTCCTGGGTTTTCGTTGGAACACGATCGACTGCAGAGTGTATCTGACCGGGGACAGAATGGCGGATCTGTTGGCCACGTGTCAGATGTTTGCGCAGTCGGAGAGCATGTCGGCCTGGTGGTTCCAGAGGCTTCTGGGCCTCATGGCCTCGTGTGTACTGGCTCTTCCTCTTGCTCGTCTCAAAATGAGACAGACCCAGATGGCTCTTCGGAATTCATGGCGTCAGGCAGTGGATCCGGATTCCATGCGGATAATGATTCCAGATTCCACGAGAGTGGACCTGGATTGGTGGTCATCTCTCAGCAATCTGTCTGGGGGTGTGGGGTTTCAGGACCTGGTCCCCACAGTGACGATCACGATGGACTCCTCCCTCCTCGGATGTGGTGCGACATTAGATCTTCTTCAGGTCTCGGACCTCTGGTCGCCTCAGGACAGGCTCCTGCACATAAATCATTTGGAGCTTCTGGCGATCTTCCTAGCGCTCAGGGCGTTCAGACCGCTCATTGTCAACAAGGTGGTCCGCATAAGAACGGACAATGTGGTATCAATGTATTACATAAACAAGCAAGGGGGAATGAAGTCTTCCCCCCCTCGTGGACCTGTCCATCCAGATTTGGGAGTCGGCCGTGCTTCATGGTGTCTGGCTGCTTGCAGTGCACATCCCGGGCCAGCTGAATGTCACAGCGGATGCCCTTAGCTGGCGGCCAGTGGTCAGCTACGAGTGGGAGGTGAAGGCGGAGGTCCTATCATGGATTTTCTTGCGTTGGGGCACACCGGAGGTGGACCTTTTTCGCCACGGCGGTGAACAAGAAACTTCCTCAGTATGCCTCCAGAGGGGGGCTGGGCGCCTCCTCTCTGGGGGATGCTCTCGAGATTCCATGGCACAACATGAGAGCTTATGCCTTTCCGCCTCTGCCTCTAGTTCACCGTGCAATTTGGAAGTTGAAAAACTCTGTGAACTGTTCCCTTCTACTGATAGCCCCATGGTGGCCGGCCAGGTTTTGGTTCTCAGAACTTCAACACCTGTCGGTGTCTCTGCCGATCAGGTTACCAGTAACTCCTGATCTTCTTCACCAGGGGGAACAACAGATGTGGCACCCCTCCCCACAGTCGCTCAGCTTGGCGGCATTGGTGCCTGAGTTCAAATCTTTAGAGCATCTGAGTTTGTCTGCTGATAACATGCGCATTATCCAAGCAGCCAGGAAACCCTCGACCAGATCTCAATACAGGAGTAAATGGGTCAGGTTCTGTCATTGGTGTTTGGAGAAGAAGTTGGATCCAGGGGTGGCCATGATTGACACTGTGCTGTCCTTCGTGTCCTCCCTAGCAGAGTCAGTGGTTCTTGTTCTGTCATGCAGGACTTATCTCTCAGCGGTTTCCGCTTACCTTTCTACAGACCTTTGTTCTTATTCTCTAACCCAGTGGTGAAGAGGCATTTTGCTGGCTTGACACGCCTCTACCCTCCGGTTCGTAATCCGCACCCGCCATGGGACCTAAATGTAGTCCTGACGGCGCTGTGCCATAAACCCTTTGAACCAATGGCTACGGTAGACCTCAAGTACTTGTCTTGGAAAGTGTCCTTTCTGGTCGCCGTTATATCAGCAAGGAGAGTGAGTGAGCTCCAGGCATTGTCGGTGGAGCACGCTTTCTTGGTCTTCCACAAGGACAAGGTAGTCCTTCGGACAAACCCGGCTTTCCTACCGAAGGTAGTGACCGAATTCCATCTGAATCAGTCGATCTCCATTCCGGGCTTTTTTACGAACCCGGCCTCCGAGGCTGAAAGAGTTCTACACTGTCTTGATGTCCGAAGAGCTCTTAAATTCTACCTGGACAGGACTTCCAAGCTTAGGAGTTCTTCTCAACTTTTTGTGACCTTCGGTAACCCTCAGGGCAAGCAGGCGTCTAAGGCAACTATTTCCAAAGGTATCCATCACCCCTGGTGCGGGGCAAGGCAGCCGCAGTTGCTTTTCAGAAATATGTTCCCTGGGAGTCCATTGCTAGGGCAGCTACTTGGGCCTCCCCATCTGCTTTCTGTAAACATTACTGTCTCGACATGAGCTCTAGAGCTGACGCTCAGTTTGGTTAGGCTGTGCTGCAGAACCTGTTTCAGTAAAGGGTATTTCCATCCACCCATAGTTCCTGTAAGGAGTGCTTGGGAATCTCCCACAAGTATGGAGGAAAGGGGACGGGACGTAGGAGTATTACCAGGTTACTCACTGTAGTGACCACCTTACTGCTAGTCCATAGTCGGTTTATTCGAGCCTCAAGCTCCACCGTTTCTACTTCCGACAACAGGTATCCATTTCGGAATTCTTCTACACCCCTCAAGGGTGAAGTTTTCATTGAGTTTACACTTCTTGGAGGATTCCGGAAGATCTGCGGCCTACCTCAACGGACATGGCCCAGGACAAGGGAAGCTCGACGCCCGGATCCAAGCTGTTCGGGTGCTGCCCTGGATGCGGATTGCAGAACGTTCCCGCCTCGCCGCCTGGCTGGAGAAGGGCACGGCAGGTGGGAAGGGGAAGAAAAAGTCTGAGCGGGCTTCTAAGTCCTGTGAGGGCGCCCCGGCGACGGGGGCCCAACAGAAGGCCAAGCACCGCGAGTCTGCGGGCAACGCAAGCGCCGAAAGGTCTGGATCTTCGGCTGCCAGGCAGGGCGCTACTTCCCCGGCACGTTCGACCACGAGCCAGCGCTCTGGTTCGGGGAAGAGGAAGTCAGAGAACCCGGGTAAGCCGCTGGAGTGGACCCTGTCGATCTCGAAGGGGGAGCGAGGTGCTGACCCTCCCCCCAAGGCGAAGGCCCAGGACGCACCTAAGGTGGTGAGGGCTTTGATCCATCCGGCAAAGGCCTCTGTCGAAGTGGTCGCTGTGACCCTGGCAAAGCCGGCTGAGACTACGCCAGTGGAAACGGCCTCTGGGCCCAGAGTATCCCTGCCGCCGCGGAGGGAGTCCTCTTTCCAGCCCATCGTTAAGACCCCCGTGAAGCCCCCGGCGGAAAAAGAGGGGGGGCGGTGGCCATTACAGACTCGGAATCGGCCTCTGAGGAGGAGCTGGTGGAAACCGAGAAGGGCCTCAACGAGAGGTTCATAGGCCTCAACGAGAGGTTCGGGAAGGGTCGATCCCAGGGGACGGTCCACGCTGACGTGATCGAAGATGGCGACGTAGAGGGCCCAGTGGAACGGCCATCCCGTCCGTTGCAGCCATTACCCGAGCCCCAGGATAGCTCAGCGGCCATTTTGTTGGCAATCCAATCCTTATGTACTGAGATAAGGACGAGATTACCACGGACCCCGACGGAGGATCCAGAACCGGGCCCGTCAGGAAGCCCGCTGAACAAGCGGAGGAGAGTCCACCCCGCTCCGCCCTTCGTGCCTGCGAGACGTGTGGACCCCTCATCCTCGCCGGACCCTAGAGAGGATACGGCAACGGACACAACGGTGGGGACAGACGATGACTGCGGCGATGACACAGTGGACATCCCGTCATCCACCCCACCCCCCCCCGCGGGCTTACCCATCCGACGAAAATTGGCTCTTTCCACGCCATGATAACCAGGGCATCCAAGCTCTTCCAGCTCTGCCCTGAAGAACAAAAAAAGGAAGGTTTTCTGTACCAACGAAGAGAGGCCAAGAGGAAGACGGCCCTCGCGGTGCCTTTGCGCGATGACAACTGGAACAAGGGGTTTGCTGTCCTCGAGAACCTTTCCACGGCACCTGCCAAGAGGGACAGGTACGAGAAGAAGTACCAAGTCCCCGATGCCGCCCCCTTGTGCCTCAGGGCCCAGCCCACGCCGGACTCTGTCGTCTCGGCAGCGGCTAAGAAGAAGGCAGCGGGTGCGGCGGCTTCAACTTCCACTTTGCCGCCGGACAGCGAGGGCAAGAAGTTGGACTCCATGGGACGACGAGTCATCTCTTCGGCGGCAACGACGATTAAGGCGGCCAATGCCTTAGCGATCCTGGCCCGCTACGACAGGGACCTCTGGTTCAAGATAGCTCCCCTGCTAGACTTCCTACCTGACAAGAGGGCGGAGGCACTAGAAATTCTGCAGGAAGGCGACATGGCGTCGGATCACGCCATAACGGTGGCAACGGACATTGCCGATACCGGATTTCGCCAACTGGGCAACAGAGTTTGCCTCCGACGACGAGGATGGCTCAAGGCGACACTTTCGTCAGGACGTCCAGACCAGAGTGTTGGACATGCTGTTCGACGGCAACAACCTCTTTGGTAAGGCGGTGGACGAGTCTCTACAGGCCATCAAGACCGACTCGGAGATGGCCCGGGTCTTAGGGGTGCTTCAACAGCGACGGCCCTTTCGGAGCTCCGGAGGCAGACAGGGTGCCTCCAAAGGTTCCAGCGGTGGCTCCTCCACTTACCGCCAGGCGGCCCGCTGCTCTTCCCAGGAGGCCTACAGAGGTCGCAGCAAGCAAGGGGGATCCCGCCGTCGTCGCCAAGGAGGCCAAGGCGGCAAGGCCGCCTCCAAGCAAGACTGACCCGGCCGTGTTTTCAGGCCCCCACCAAAGCACCCCGGTGGAAGGCCGGCTGACGAAGTTCGTCAGCGTGTGGGAGTCCATCTCCACCGACCGTTAGGTGTTGGACACCCTGGCCAATGGGCACTCGCTGGAATTTCAAAAGAAGTGCCCTCGCATTCCTCCCGTGGCCAGGAAGGAAAATCACGTCCCTCAACTGCTGTTGGAGGTAAGGGCGATGCTCAAGAAAGGTGCCATCGAGCTCGTCCCCAGAAGGCTCCAGAGTGTACTCAAGGTACTTCCTCATCAGGAAGAAGACAGGCGGTTGGCGCCCCATCCTGGACCTGCGTCGCTTAAACAAGTATATCAAGGCGCAGAAATTCAGGATGGTCACCCTCCAGCACGTGCTGGGACAGCTGGAGGAAGGCGACTTCCTGTCGTCGCTGGACCTGGAGGATGCTTACTTCCACATCCCTATTCTAAAAAGGCACAGGAAGTTCCTCAGGTTCGTGGTTCAGGGACGCCCCTACCAATTCAGAGCCCTACCGTTCGGATTAAAGTCGGCACCCAGGGTTTTCACCAAGTGCCTGGCACCAGTGGCGGCGCGGCTGCGCCTGCATGGGATCCACCTTTACCCCTACCTGGACGACTGGCTAATCCGGGCAAGGACAAGGGAACTCGCCGTCGAACACACGGCGAGGACCGTCCAGTTGCTCACGGAGCTGGGGTTCGCCATTAACTACCCCAAATCCCACCTAGTTCCATCGCAGATAGCACTGTTTCTGGGAGCGAAGCTCGATACAGTGGGGCAATTGGCCTCCCCTTCAGAGGAGAGGACCAAAACCATCCTGGGCAAGGTGCGGCGCCTGCTAGCCATGGACGTGGCCAGGGTGAGGTCCATCAAGTCCCTCCTCGGGATGATGTCCTCATGCATCTATCTTGTACCCCTTTGCAGACTTCGGATGCGTCCGCTACATGAGTTCCTTGACGCCCGCTGGCTCTCGCGAGGGGCTGTTTCGAGGACAGGATCCCTCTCGACAAGGAGTTCCGTCGGGCGATCTTATGGTGGGGCATCCATGCTCACCTCACCACAAGCATGGAATTTCAAATCCTGGCGTTTCAGGAGACGGTGACGACGGACGCCTCTCTGGAGGGTTAGGGGGCCCACACCAGAGACCTCCACACAAGAGGCCTTTGGCTCCCGGAGGAGAGGTCTCTCCACATCAACATTCTGGAGCTCCGAGCAGTGTTCTGGGCTCTCAAGTCGTTCCTTCTGTCCCTCAAGGGCAAAGTGGTGAGGATCTTCGTCGACAACACCACCACGATGTTCTATATACGGAAGCAAGGAGGCACCAGATCCCCAGCCCTATCCCAGGAGGCCCAGGATCTGTGGCACTGGGCCGTCGCCCAGGGGATGTTTCTGGTTCCCTTCCACCTGGCAGGAATAAAAATCACCATTGCCAACTCACTCAGCAGGGAGCTGCGCTCATGCCACGAGTGGGAACTGCGCCAGGATCAAGTGGATCGACACTTCCAACGATGGGGCAAACCCCAGATCGACCTGTTCGCGACGGCGATGAACTCCAGTGCCAGAGGTTCACCAGCAGGTTCCCACAGCCGAGGAGCATGGGCGATGCTTTCTCGTTCCCTTGGGACGGCCTGTTTCTATACGTGTTCCCTCGATTGCCGTTGCTGCTCCGCCTCATCAACCAGCTCAAGAAGTCCAGGGGCAGGATGATCCTTGTCGCACCGGCGTGGCCGAGGCAGATCTGGTTCCCGGACCTTCTGGACTTGTCAACGTCCCCGCCAGTCAGGCTGCCGGCGGACACGGATCTTCTCTCCAGAGAATGAGGCGCCATTCTCCATCACGACCCACAGTTGCTGAACTTGCAGGCCTGGCTCCTGCAGCACTAGAGTTTGGAGGGTACGATATCCCGGCTGATTGCAGAGAGGTTCTTGCAAAGGCCAGCGTGTCCTCAACTCTCAAGTGTTGCGGTCATAAATGGAAGAGGTTCTCTGTCTGGTGCCGTGCACAGAAGATTAACCCTCTGCGGATTACGGCCCCTCAAGTGCTGCCATACCTACTGTCGCTGTCGCTGGCCAAAGCTGGACTGGCTCACGCCTCCATAAAAATACATCTGGCTGCCGTCTCCCGATATACCAGGACGTTCCTGTCTGGTGTGCCCCTGCTGGACATCTGCAGGGCTGCTACTTGGAGGTTGACGCACACCTTAACAAGATTCTACTGCGTTGATCGGGACTCCAGGGAGGAGTCCAGGGACGGCCAAGCAGTGCTGCGCAACCTGTTCGCTTAAGGTGAGCCTGGTGAGGAGGTAAGAGATGCTTAATGTTGACTTGTTGTATTGCTTAATGTTGAGCCTGTTGCCACCTCCTGTGGTTGTGCATGTGTATACTGCTATGTATTCTTTTATTCATGAGCATGTGAATCCATGCCAGACAACATGCTGGAGAAGGAACAAGTTACTTACCTGTAACTGTTGTTCTCCGGCATGGGTCTGGCATGGATTCACATGCGAACCCTCTCACCTACCCCTCTGCGGCTCTTCACTTGGCCATACTGCCACTTGGCGTGCTACCCAATCTGAGGATGGCTGCCAGAGGTGGGGCTTAGGGAAAGGGCAGTTATTGGCTGGGGGCAGTATGACCCAGAGATCAGTGATTGGTTACTACTAAGGAAGACAGATCAGAACAAAACTTATACTGATTTTTTCTTTACCGAGGATTCCCAGCCTGACGACGGGGAATATTCATGAGCATGTGAATCCATGCCAGACCCATGCTGCAGAACAACAGTTACAGGTAAGCAACTTGTTCCATCACAATCACGGGCCAGGAACTTCACATAGGTTTTTCTAATTTATATTTAGGTTTAAAGACATGCAATATCTGCATCTACTTTTATGATAAGAACTGAAGACGTGAGTTTGAACAGCTATACATTCACATAATGCTTTGGGATGCTACAATAGCAGCAGTGGGCAGTATATTACTTTATTGACCACTACTACTTTGAGCATTGAATCATGTAGTTCATGCTAGTAAAACAATTTCGCTATTTATTACAGAATTGTATATTATTGTACATAAACATTATTGATGAACAGCTTGAGTAGGATCTATCCACGCACATTAGTGAAACCATATGGGTAAGCTCATCAACTTTTATTTTCTCTGCCCCACTTCAAATTTTATGGTGAACGATCATAATTCTGACTTTAGCCTGTTTCTTGGTTATATATACTTAAACAGATATTCCTTCTGCAATTTCAGACTGAGAGCACTGAATTCTGGATGACTGATGAGATGTCATCTTTCTTGCACTCAAGTATTTTAATTCTGCATGGGAATTTCCCCAGTGTACCAAGATACAACACTAACGGGTGCATTCACTTCATATCAGATGTATCGGGATGCAAGGTTACACAATGGTATTATAATACTTAACCCAGTGACACTTGTTAATAGGCTTATTGGGGGAGCCGGTGGCCACACTTATGGGTTATCACATTGCAATTTTGCAAACTCATCTTATAAGTTAATCAACAGATTGACAATCATTTGAGAATAACCAGGCTGTATGTTTTCTGTTCTATCTGCCTAGTCACATACTCTTCATTTGATTGAATCAATTTTGGGTAAGTAAATAATTTGAATTTTTGTTACAATCTTTGCAATTATTTTGTTGAATATGTGTTTGCATTTTATGACAACAGTCAATTTATTTTGTTCCTTTTATTACCTCAATTAACTATTGTGTATGGTATTGCTGTATATCTTGTATGGCTTTGTCAGCCTTGAAAACGACTTCGATTGAAACACGTCTGCTGACCTTGTGAAGCAATTAAACAGACTTTTGTTTAAAACTTTGGATATGTGTTACACTATTAATAATGTGGTATTCCTAACAATAATTGGGCAGAGCGCGACACGCCAATCTAGATACTCCAAGTCTGTTTTTTTATCAATTGTGTAAAACAGGGAGTTATAACGGACATCAACAGATGTCGCACAGCAAATCTCTCAAAACATTTCATAAAAAATAACTCTCTTATAATTAAAATTCATCATACGTGACATACTACGTGGCAAATGAGCAAAAACCTATGGGAGGTTGTGGTAGGCTCAAGGGGAACATCTAATTATACTTTAAGGGATAGGATTGTGATTGGGTCTCTACAGTCAGGTGGACAACTCGTGCCCACCCCTAGTGCAATTCATTTTCATCAGTTATTAGCTACACGGCACACCATTGGCTCTCAAACTATAAGGTTCTTCGTTATAATGCCTTCTGCAATTGGTTGGCATGCTCGTGCCCTTCTGGAACATTAGATTCACTAGCAGCACGTAAGCTCAGACCCCAGGTGTCAGGTGGTGGACTTGACACCATCTCTCATCACCCATACCTTCTACCATAAGGATTGTCTTTGAACTTGGCCTTGCCAAGTATCCTTGCTCCTGGGAATATAAGGGAGTGTGAGAATGCGCTATCTCGGTTCTGGACAGCATGCCCAACTTCTATTTCCATCCTGCGCTCACGTGACAGGAGACCGCAATTCAGCCTCTTTTCTAACATTTAATTGTCTTGAATTAATAACTTGGCACCCATGGTGTTCTTTCTTTGCACCTTAACAAGGAATGATTCAGCGCCTCATGCTCACTGTTCAAGGATAGATAACTGTTAGGCAGAAACCTGTGCAGTTCCCTCTGGGACCACTGCAAAAGATTTAGGACTGCAGGTGCTTGGCAGTAAACCCACTTGGTAGCACTCTGTACCACACAGATTCACTTGGTAGCTGTTGCTGAGCAGTCAGACTTCCCTCAAGAAGAGTTAGGCAGTAAACAGAGTATTCACAATAGGTCAAGAGCACACAATAGAACACGTAAACACTGACCAGGGCTTGGTGTAAAAGAGATATAATTATTTTTTTAAAACCACATCTAGAAAAATACACAGGCACTAATAATAAGCAATTCAAAAACACGGTCGCTAAAAGATATACACTCCCTTAAAAGAATATTAGACAAGTCTTAAGTAAAGCCCCACTTATTTTCAGACAGCGGTGAGCGCTTAACGTAGATGGCACTCTAATAGTTCGTTTTAAAAAGGGAGAGAAAAGCAGAGAACAAATTGAAACAGATCCCAACACTTTTTCAAGAACACATCAAGGGAGAAAGGCAAAGTAAAACCGTGAAGTTAGAGTTCAAGTGGCCGGATCCACCTTCGGAGGATCCAAACGAAATGTGTCCAATGTCACACAGTTGCAGTGCACAAAGGTCTTGTAAAGGTTCAAAAAGGAGTTGGACCACAGAAAGGGACCAGTTAGAGGGTCAAGGCGGCCAGCCCAGTCCAGAAGGTTAAGGAGTTATTATTACCTTGTAGCAATCTTTAGAAAGGGAGGCCTGGCGGACACGGTACCTTAAAGTGATGAGAACGCTCCAGCGGGGGCAGTTGGCAGCGGGTGCAAGTCGGTGGTTTCGTCCGGGGGAAGAGAGGATCTCGTCGTGGAGGAAGACAAGAGTCCTTTGCACTGCCAGGGAAGAAACCAGCTGCAGAGTTTCTCAGGTACAAGGAGCGGTCCGGTGATTCGCGTTTCAGTGGTGAGTGTCTATCCGGCTGCCGGGGTGCTTGGCACGGGCAGTTCGACCACAAACCGGGCTGGGGTGCGAAGAAAGAAAGGAAAACTGGTTGTGCCCACCAGTCAGGGGAAGAAGCCTCTCCAGCCGGGAGATCTTCTCTGTCGTCGGGGAAGTGGTGAGTCGGTTCTGCAGGGCTCCACCGGTGGTGTCGTCGTGGTAGGTCGGCTCAGCTTCTCCCTCGTCGGATTCTCAGGTCCTGTGGCAACTTCTGAAGTTCCAGTCCCCAAAGCCCTGCTTTTATGCAGAAAACCCCCATTCACTCAGCCTAGCTGTCACTCAAACATGCTAAGTGGTGAACCGGCCGGCTCACCACTTGGGCCAATCACACAAGAGTGCTACCTGAGTTACCTAGGAAACTCTGTCCAGGGTGCCTAAACCCCCTCCCACACCCCCTGTGGTATCCAGACAGAGTGGCACCACTTTTGGAGGCTTCTGTGGAGAAGCCCGCCAAAAAGTGGAACAAAGGGCTCGACTTGGGTTGGAGTCACAGAAGAGAACACAAACGCCATTTTAGAATCGATTCTTGGCAAAAAATACCAACCAGAGAATTAATATTAATTAAATAAACCGGCGGTATGTTCGAGGCTATGAGAATTAAATAATTAAAGTTGGTAGCCTCGAACAATGGGAAAATCCCATAGGAAAATATTTGCTGTCGAATATAAAAAGTAGTTTCCACTGCCACCAGCCAAAACTCGATCAGGGGGGACGGAGACATGCCCCCTCGACTAACAGACCCTGGGGCAATCGAATTGCCCCGACCAGTACGTCCAAAATATGATGGTTTGAACTGGTTTCTGTTAATAATTTGGGACTAGTAAAGCCAATGGTGACTTTACATGCCCTGGGAGACAGTAGTCAGTCCCAGGGTATGGAGTCTATGGTGGGGTGTCACTATGACACCCCTGTGTTACTGCACGGAGGGTGCTGTGTAACACACATAGGAAAAACACATGAGACCCTATGGAGTACAGGACCCCATAGCCCATAAAACACATTACCAATCAAAGGAATACCATGAATCATGTCCAAGAGTGGGAGAAAGAGTCTCACTCTTGGCAAGAGGAAAAAAACAAACTGCTGGGGTACTCACTAGGTTAGGAAATTCAGCCTAAAGAGAGAATTCTCCCTAACAATAACCAGTTGTTGGCAGCTCCCAGTCTTGACACTATGCCAGACAGCTCTTCCGGCCTTTCCATGGTCTAAGCTACTTGTCTGCTGCGGCACAGCTTCAGCCTTTACCTTCATGGGCTTGAACTTACTAAAATTGTAACATCATTGTCCATCTTCAATATATATTGTTGGCTCGGCCTGCAGTCTATTTACTATGTATAGCCACCTTCTAAGATTATTTAATCTACTTGTGTTTCTGCACCTGTACAGTTATAAAACTTGCTTGCAATTTCCTCAGTGCTCTTCACATGCGCAATCTTCATTTTGCATATGAAATTGTACTTGACTCGTTACTTTGTCATCAGTTTCTATAAGATCTATAAACTGGCTTCTTCAGCCAGTCTTCTCAGTGCGACACGCTTGCTTCTTGTGATGTCACCAACTTATCCTTCTCTTATTTTAAAATTCCTTCGGGGATCTCCTCCAAGAGATTGTCATCTTTTCGGGGATAAATCGGATAGGGTTTTCTTAGTGGATACCTTTTCTTGAAGATTCTCTGCGGAATAGTCAAAACTGCTGGTGTCAAACTTGGCACGAGTTCGGGCTTCCAGCATATAGGCAGGGGGCGGGGGGAGCGGGACTTCCTGCAGATGCATTCGGCTGCTGCCCCTCTACACGGCAGTGCAGGTCTCGGTATTGGAGGAACAGGAGAAACCTGCCTCCATCTTTGGACAGGGATCTGGCGAGGAAACACCTTTCTGCTCCTTTCGACCTGGCTTTTCTTTCCTCCTATGCTTTTCCTGAAAATGTGGTCGTTCAGGCCACGACGGTTAGAGTGAAGACTTCTACTTCCCCATTTGAATTTTGTATCTGTTTCCTTGTGTTCACTTGCCCCCTAGTTCCCTTCTCCCCTATGTGTTTCCTTGTGTTTTTTTCCCCTCCCTCCCACCTCCCAGACAGCCCACCACCCTGATTGGCTGCCACCTTCTTTCATTACTGGCCTTCCCAGGGCAGCCCCACCACGGCTAAGGGCCCCTCGGCAAAGACCGGCTCCCATTGAGGCGGCTCCTCGTTGTGTCTGCTGGTGTCAGCAGGGGAAGCCAGTTGCCAGCCATCATCCACGTCTAGACCTGCACGCTATCCTGCATACCCCTGCCCACATAGCAGACTCCCAAACTTAGGTGTGTTTGTCTCCTGTTTTAAAATTGCTCTTTGAAACCTAGGCCTTTTACCCTCTATTCAGGGTTCTCAAACTTAGATGTGTTTTTCTCCTGTTTTAAGATTCATTGTGATAGTCTTAAAATCTGAGTGTCTGTCGTCTTGCCCAACTGTCAACTTATCTCGCCTCTCTCTGTCTCGTCTACCTCCACCCTGCCTTGTGTCCTTCCCTAGTGTTCTCTCCTTCCCTCTCCCTTCCTCTTGTCTTGTCTCCTCTCCCTTCCTACTCTATGGTACTCTCTGTCTCTCCTATCTTCTCTAACTGCTTCTCTATCGACTATCCTGCTCTCCTCACTAAATCTGGTAGGAAGAAGTTTAAAAAGGACATCCTCGTCTCCAACCCAGGCCTCCCTATTTGCCGACACCTATATCAGTTGCTCCTCCAGGCAAACTTTCACTGACATCCTCTTTGTCGTTCCCTCGCCAGACCTATGGACTCTACATATGGTCTCCGTGCTCTCTCCTTTCTCTCCTTCCACTCCTCTAAGGTCATCATTAATGCTTATGCAAATGGTACCGTCTTGTTCCAAGGCCCGCAGGCCAACCTTCTCCTCTTCGATAGACTCTTCCCTCACCTCATCAATTTCCTTCCTTCTCCTGCTGTCCCCTCTCCCCCTCCATGGCTTCCTCTCCTCCTCCAGCTGCCTCCTCCTTGGCTATGTTGCCCTCTCTTCCTTCCACCTCTGCCCCCCCTCAGGCTTCTTCTTCACCTCAGCAGGGCGTACCTCTGATTTGTACCCCTCCCCGGAAGTCTTTCAAGGGTGGCAACCTAATCCATATTGCCACTCTAAACTCTTGCTTGCCCGGGATGTCCTCGGTCCCACCGAGACATGGTACACGGCCACCTCTGTCACGAGCTTTGACACTCTCCTCGCTGACGGCTACAAGATCCTCTCCGCGCCCAGGTCCAACCGTTCCGGAGGGGGTGTAGCCCTGATCTTCCCAAAATGGATTCTTTCCTCTGTTATTCCTACGCAGGCCTACTCCTCTTTCAAATGCCTCGTCTGCAGGCTCTCTCTCTCTCTCTCTCTCTCTCCTAGCCAGTCCCTTACTGTGGCTACTATCTATCGGCCACCTGGTCAGATCTCCTCCTTCCTCTGAGTGGGCTGACCTGTCCTCTTCCCTCCTGGTCACGACCACTCAACTCCTTCTTCTTAGAGAGTTCAACATCCACCTGGATGCTTCCTGCCCTCCCTCTGGACTCTTTCGCAACCTTTGCGACTCACTCTCGCTCGCCCCTCTAGCCCGACTCACTCTGCAGAGCACACTTTGGATGTTCTGATCTCCTCAGACCTTCCCCTTCCTGGCCCTCTCACCACTTCTCTCTCCTGGAGTGATCACTTTCTCCTTTCCTCCGAGCTCACCCTCTCTACTGCTCAGGCCAAGCCAACTCCATCACTGCCACCCACCTTCTCGGTCATCCGACCCATGAAGCGCGTTTCAGTTGCGGCTTTTGCCGCAACTTTCTTACCGCCCCTCCCCCTTTGGCTGACTCACACCCTGACACAGCCCTTTCCATGCTTCACTCTGCTATATCTGATACTTTCGATGTTCTTGCCCCTGTCATGAGGATCCGCGTGAAGCCCAAAGGCAAGTGCAACTCCTGGTACGACTCAGATCTCGTCACCCTCAAACGCAACTGCAGGGTGGTTGAGAGGAAATGGCGTGCTTCTGGTACATCCTCTGACAAACTGGCCTGCTGCCTGCTCCAAAGGCAATACTGGCTCTCTGTCCTCACCAAGAAGCGAGCTCACATCCAAGCCTGCGACTCTGCGGCATCTAACAACTCGGCTGAACTCTTTAAAATCTGCAAGGAACTGGGCAATTCTGCCGCAGTCTCTACCTCTCCTGTCACTTCCCAGGACCTCTACACGGCATTGGCTTCTCATTTCATCTCTAAAACGCAGGACATCCTGTCCTCTCTCTCCTCCTTTCCCCTTCTTCCCTCTACTCCCAGCCCTTCCTCTCGCCTGTCTCAGGCGACCTCTCCTCCCTCCTTCTCTGCCTTTCCCCTGTTCTCCCCAGATGAGGTTTCTACACCAGTCTGATCTATGAAAGTCTCGTCAAAACAGGTTCATCGTTGTTTCTCCAAAACCATCAAGGACCACATTGACTCCCTGGCTTCTGCTCCGGCCGACTTATGCAACTACTCCTTCACCACTGGAGTCTTCCCTTCCCCCCTGAAGCACTCCCTTGTGCACCCTGTTCTTAAGAAACCCTATGCCGACCCATCCAGCCCAGCTAACTATCACCCAATCTCCATCACTCCCTTCCTGGGCAAACTCCTGGAAAAGCTGGCCATCTCCCAGCTCAATCTTCACACTGAATCTGTTGGTTGTCTCCATGATCATCAGTCTGGTTTCAGAGCTGCCAGAGGCACAGTAACTGCTCATCTGAACATCCGTGAAGACCTGCTCTCCAACCTTGATTCCAACACCCCCTGTGTCCTCATCTTACTCGATCTCTATTCTGCCTTTGACACGGTCAACATGCCATCCTGCTCTGTCTCTGTGGTAACCTGGGTATTACCGGTCTGGCCTGGCGTGGCTGTCTTCTTTCCTCTGTGATCGACCCTCCCAGGTTCAACTTGGGTCCTTCCTCTCCTCGATCTCTACCTGTGGTGTTTCCCAGGCGTCTAACCTCTCTCCCTGACTGTCCAACCAATACCTTGCACTTCTTGCCCACCACATTGCTGCGCTCTGCCCCAACTTCCAGTGCTATGCTAATGACACTCGGCTAATTTTCAGTGCTACCTACAGCCACCTCTTCTCCCTCTCTCATCTGACTTGTCTGTCCGCCATCCATGAGTGGTGTGCCGCCAATGATCACTGCCTTAATGCCAGTAAGACTGAGATTCTCCTCATCGGCACACCCGCTCCCTCCTTTCCTGTCACTCTCTGGCCGGCCTCTTTTGGCCCTCTTCTTGCTCCCACATGTGAGGCTAAAAACCCTGGGGTCATCTTCGACAGCACACCCTCCTTCTCTCCACACATCTCCGGCATCTCTACGAAGTCACACTACCAGCTTCACCTCCTCTGAGGTATTCTTCCTTTCCTCTCCGTCCCCCAAAAGCTAACTGTCTCCAGAGCTCTGGTTCTCTCTAGTCTGGACTATTGCAACAGCCTCTTTCTAAATCTGCCTGCTTCTACTCTCGGCCCTATACAACTCATCCAGAACAGGACTGTGAGACTTGTCCTTGGCCTCAAGACCAGAGATCGTATCTCTCCAGGAGTGAAATCTCTGCACTGGCTCCCAGTGGCTGCGAGGATTAAGTTAAAAACCATCTGGATTGGCCTCAAGGCCTTCTGGGGCCTGGGGCCTCAATATCTTCAACTCTCTCTTCCTAAATATCTTCCTTCTCGAGCTCTTCGCTCATCCACCTCCAACTCCCCCAGCTCAGTCAATCACTTCTGCAAGCAACGAGTTGGTGGCAGATCTCTTTCTTCTGCTGGGGCCTCCCTCTCAAAAAGCCTCCCTGAAACTTGAGGAGAATCATCTCCTGTTCCAGAAGCACCTCAAAATCTCTTTGCTTCTGCCTTTTCGCCGCCTCTCCCCAGCTGACTTTCCTGGCTGAAACTGAAACTGCACTGGTTACCTGGCCACCCTCTGATCTCGGGTGCAGGTCACCTCCCCCGCCAGTCACACACCTGCACTGCCTTCCTTTCAACCCCTGCTCTTGGGGACTGTTTTCTGAATCCCTACAGTCCCATTACCAGCACTTGACCCCAGCTGGCTATACTTTTACTTAGTTATTTATTCTATGTACTGCACTGTCCCCTCCGCCCGCACTGTCCCCTCTCTCCCTCCCCTGCACTTGCGCGATCCGAATGACACGTGGCCTATTAGGATCGTTGCCTGTCTTCCCTCTGTTCCCCCTCCCTTGCCTTGTCGCGCATTGAAACACTTGTGTATGGGCGTGTTATAAATGCCATATCATATCTTATCCCTTCCACCCGACAGGGGGAGTAAAAGGTTTGACTCATGGGGCAAGAAGATGTTTGCGTCGGGCAGTCTTGACTGCATGCCTTGAATACCTCTTACACCATGGCAAAGTTCTCCTTTGGCATTTGAGCGGTGGTGACCAATGCGTCGGAGTACATCCCAGAGGGGGAGATGAGGGATAGTTTCCTGTCCTTGGTCTTTGATAGCAAGGAGGCAGAACTCCACATGCTACAATCAGGACTGTACACAGCGGACTGAGGGCAGTTCCATGGCTACTAGCAAAGTAGTCGGACGGCACTCATGGATAAGGACATCAGGGTTTGCAGCCGACATCCAGACCAGGCTGTTAACATGCCTTTCATTGATCAAAACCTTTTTGGTGCTAAGGCTGCTGAGGCCCTCCAGAAGATCCAGTAATTTAAGGAAACTGCTAACTTCTGGGACTAATGGTGCAACAGCCTTCCGCCCAGCCATTGTCTGGGCAGGGGTTTTCGCCCGTTTCCCGCCTTTGCCCGGGGGACTGTGGTCAGACTGCCCCAGGAAGAGGGAGGGCAGACGCTTCATGAGAAGTAGAGGAAGGGGCACCCGGCGTGGTGTCGTTGAAGCGGCCGCTGTCCCCGCCGCACCCCAGGGCACCAAACCTTAGTGACAGGTTTTGCCACTCATCATCGGTACATATGGGCAGTCTTGGACACTCGCCTGAGCAGGATTTTCCCACCCCTGGATTGAGATGCGGACATCTTTCAGATGGTCAATGGCTTCCAATCCCAGGGACATGTCCCCGTCTCGGCTTTCTTGCGCCTTTTGGACCTAATGGCCTTCTGAATCCTTGTGGTGCTGGAGGCTACGCATGATATCACTTCAGTGGCTTCTCCGTTGCCAATGGTCACAGTTTCAGTGCCACATGTCGGGCCTTATACAGGTCTCGGATCAGGTGGCTCACGATCTTGTGTGGTGGGCTATGTGAGACAACTTGCTGAGAGGCATGTTGTTTTGCCAACCTTGGCCCCAGGTGATGGTGGTCATGGACTCATCTCTGATTGGTTGAGGCTCTCACCTGTTAAACCTAATGATGAGCAGTCTGTTGTCTCCCACGGAGTCTCAGGAACACATCCACTTGCTGAAGTTGAGGGCGATCAGGTTGGCCCTGGCTGCTTTCTTCCCCTCTCTGAAACGCAAGACTGTGCTGATCCAGTCCAACAACACAGTGGCCATACACTACCTCAACAAACGAGGTGGCTTGGGGTCCTTGACTCTGTGCAGAATAGCAACGCAACTGTGGGTTCTGGGCTCTGGAGTACTCATTTGGCTGGATGAGAGAATGTCACAGCCGGTGCCATGAGCAGAGACTTTGGTCTCCCACTAGGGAGCTCTGCCAGGAAATTCTGGAGGAGATAGTCTTCTTTTGGGGGAATCCTCAAGTGCACCTCTTTGCTTCCAGTGTCACCAGAAAGTGTGAGTTGTTCTGCTCCAAGGAATTTCCTGGTCAGGGAACTCTAGTGGATGCACTGACTGTCGTGGACTTTCGACATCCTTTATGCATTCCCACCGATCCTTGTTATTCTGCTGGTTCTCAGGAGGTTGCGCCTGTTCAGAACCTTGATGATCCTGATCGCTCTGGACTGGGCCTGGAGAACCTAATATCTGGAGATGCTGGACATGTCCATCTACCCTTCCTGGTGCCTTGCAAGGAGAGTAGACTGGCTCTCCCAATCAGAGGAGCAAGTCCTCCACCTAAACCTCAGCAGCTTATACCTTCATGCTTGACTATTGAGAGGGTGAGGCGCAAATAGTGGGACGTGTCGGACAACATCCTTAATGTGCTCCTTTCAGCGCAGAGGCCTGCAATGAAATAAATGTATGCCTGTGGGTGGCGTTAATTTTCAGTTAGGTGCTGTAAGAGGGACCTGGATCCTTTATCCTGTCTTCAATCCCCTGTATTGGATTTCCTGCTTTCTTTGGCCCAAGCTTGCCTGCAGATTGTTACTGTAAGAGGTTACCTCGCTGCTATTTCGGTGTTCAAGAGGTCCCTGAGACAGGTCTCGTTTTTCACAATCCCCACTGTTTTGTAGTTCTTGCGGTGCTTGTGCAACCAGTTTCCTACACGCCAGTTTGTGGCTATAATGTGGGATTTGAATTTAGTTTTAAGTTTCAAATGGGTGCTCCACTTGAGCCCCTTAATTCCTGTTCATTAGGTTGCACACCCTTATGGCGATTTTCCTGGTTGCCATCACTTCCGCGATACCGGTGAGTGAGCTTCATGCATTGTCTTTTTTTACCTCCCGATTTGGTTTTTTCCAAAGAGAAGGTGACGTTGAGAGTGAGACGCTGCTTTCTTCCAAGGTGGTCTTGGATTTCCATCTCTCTCAGAAGATCCATCTTCCTGTGTTTTTTTTTCCTCGCCTCATTCTTCCAAGGCAGAGGAACGATTCCATCAACTGGACCCGGTAGGGGCCCTGAACTTCTACGTCTCTCGTACTAGAGAGGCTAGGGAATATGACAAGCTTTTTGTTTGTTATGCTGGTGTTCGTGCTGACAGGGCTGTTCCCAAACAGTCCCTGTCCAGTTGGATCATTCTCTGCATCTCAGAATGCCACGATCTGGCTGGGAAGGATGTTCCTGTGGATCTCAGAGCTCATTCTACCAGAGGAGTGGCTGCCACCTCTGCTCTGCAGAGGTGGGTCCTTGTCCTGGACATTTTCCAGGTGGCAATGTGGGCATGTTTGCACACAAGTTTGCTAAGCGTTAATGCTTGGATTCCCTAGTTGGTGAGGAAGCCCATTTCAGTAGGAAAGTCCTCCAGAGTTTTATGGTTTAGGTGGTAACCTTGCTTCCTCCCGCCTTCACATTACATACTGTTTTTGGAGTCTTTCATTGATGAGGAATCCGTGGGATGAAAGAATCCATAAGAATAAATTACTTCCCTCTGGGTAATGTTCTTCATGATGGATGTTCCTCTTACGGACTCGTCACTCACCTTACCTGCCATTGTTTGTGGGAAGCTAGTACACCATCAGTTCTACGGTCCCTCGCTTCAGAGTGCTCGGGAAAAAGGTTGGAACTGAGTTTATCTGGGGCGATTCGCCACTATACATACTGACCCCAATGTCATGTCCAGTGCGTAGAGGCGTCGGCCAAAGCCGAGCTGCGCTCTCTGGCAGCAGAAAAGCTTCTGGAGAACAGCTGCGCTGGGATAGGGATATCATAGATGAGGAATCTGAAGGAGGAACATCCATCAGAAAGAACATTACCAAGATAAAAGTAATTCTTTCTACTCTTTGCCTAAAAGATTTGTGAATAAGATTAAGGTCTACTAGAGGGTAAGCCCAAACTAACATTGACGATCAAAAACACTAATATTGCCCAAAGAAGACACAAGGACACTATTATAAGTCAAACAATATTGGCTATAGAGTTGCACATGCAAAGTATACCTGCCTCAAAACCTATACAAAAATACAAGGTTGCTATGTAAAAAAAAAAGTCCAACTCAGGTATTTAAATATATATGCAACAAAAGAAAACATTTCAATAATACTTTTATATGCTTGGGCAGTTTAGAAGAGTCTGAAATTAGTGTTTATATGGAAGAATGGGACAATCCCAATATGCTCAGTTTTAACGACCGTGGACAAGTTCTACTTTCATGTCCGAAGAACTTTTAAGGTGGCAGCCACCTAGCTAGGGAATCAAGAGGACCATGCCAGAAAATAAACAGACCCAGATTCGATGACCAAATACCTCCTGAGCAGTGGCCAGAGAGTGGGAGTTCAAGCCCTCTGAAGGATCCCTTAGCGGTCAACTACGGGCGCCTTGAAGATACACTAAACATGTAGCCCCTGGGCCCTAATGAAAGAAGCTTTTTCACAATTGCTGCTTGGTCAGACCTAAGAAAGATAACTGAAGCTAAATAAGAGGGAGTAAGCGGGCACCACTTTGTGATATTTAGGTAATGTTGTTCTGAGATTGTATAGTTCATATATATTTCAGAGTGGGGTGCAACCCACGTTAACACGCCACTGAGCTCATCGTGTGTAAAACTAATGGCGAAAAAAGAGACCAAGGCTACATAGCCTTCGGTGTGAGCTGCACACCCTAATTACCACTCAAGTGATTTTCCTGAATCTTGTTATCTTTGTGGATCCTTCACTTTTACTTAATAGCCGTCATCTGTTGATATCTGGTTAATCTCACCAAAATAATACTCTTCTAAGAATTTCAAGAAATAAATATACATGATTTATTTGCAGATGCAAGCCAATTGCCTATGCATTTTGGACTTTTAAAGTCTTTCAGGGAGTTTGAACTTAATTGGATCAATACACAAGGTTAACATTCGATCAACAGTATACAAATGATAAACAGCACCCACAAATCATTCAAAATAAAAAAGGTTCCTAATGAAGAAAAGCTTAATAGGACCCATAATCAGCATTTCATATTTACATAATGACAAGGACAAACAAAGTACATCGACGTTTGGTAAAATATTCAAGACAAAAAGAGAGAAACAAGAACACCATGTCAGAAATCAGTTTGTTCATATATCATTAGCATCTATTTGCCATCCATACTTATCAATGTGCATCAAATGGAAATTCACAAGCTTGATGTCTTTAAAACCTTTTGCTCTCCGCAAATTCTAACTGTTGGAGTACATGCAGTTGAGAGTAGTGATTGTCTAATATCAAAACGTACATCGTGATTGTGCGTGGCATGACTAACCTCTGTGTCGCCCCACTAAGCCCCAGTAAATCAGGTGCATTACTCTTCACCTTGGTGAATCCGGTACTCTCAATCCCATGCTGCTTATCTACTGACCTTGCTATTCATGTACATCCTCGCGGATAGCAAAACCGTAATGTGCTGAGAACTGCAAAAATGCGAACGCGTATTACTGACAGATCATCACAGATCAGCCTTATACCGGTCTAATGTACTGAACTTGCATCTTACTTACCTCCTCGCTACGATTTCTTAGGAACACTCTCTCAATGATACTAAGACAGCTGTCATAATATGTGCATCATTCCAGCTGTAATTCCTGCTGTCCCTAGTGTCAACTCAGGTGTCTCTCGTAACTATGGTGATGGCACTAAACATAAAGGATGTCTGGTGGGGAAAAGTATAAGCGAACCTGGTGGCCATCTTGGGACGTGATCACTGTGTATACACACTGATATGAAATGTCATGTTAGTTAAAGTGCTTTGTGGACTAACAGAGTTAAATTAACTCATAAGTAACCACTACCTTCACTTATCGCGGGCTTGGTGATCAATCGTTCCAAATGCTATTGAATGTTTTCCCCTTCAGTGATTGTGTGTTACTGTGGATAAATATCAAATGTCTGTTTGCCGTTTGTACTTATTTCATGGTGCTGGGGGGCACTGCCCTCACACAAACCTACCGTCAAGTATTGCTTCTAGTCAGAACCTGTGAAAGTAGATGCCCATACATGGAAATCCCTGCTGACAAAATGCAGGAAGACCAGCAACCACACCAATGTTTTGGAGTTGCAGGGCATAAACCCAATGACATAGTCCTTTTGGGTGTTACTCGAAGGAGGCTACTTTGCGGTAACAAAATGTTTATGCAGTACAGCCAACTTGGGAAAGGTATAACTCTGACGCAAGCTTGCACTAAACACACTTTCTAGGTAAGAGTATTCACCAAGAGATGATTAAAGGACCTCTGCCCAGTTAGCAATAGGGACTACCCAGGTAGCCCCATCCCATTTGGAAATGATTTACAGTTCTAAGTAAGGTTGAAAAAGAACCTCACTTATCCAAAAACAATGTTAAGTTAGCAAATATGCTGACACAAACCCTGGTGGTCTAACAACATCAGACTAAAAGCAGCAAAAAGGAAATACATCCCTAACACTGCCAGCCCATAGCAAATATACCTGAAACACTGACATTGCAATAGACACACATGCACAGTTTATTTAACATACCAGCAACTGTTAGGCAACATGGCCACCTAACAGGAAAGTCCAGGTTATGTACAGTGAGAAAATGTGTACATAGACTGAAAGCCACATTCATGTAACTATTTTTTAAAACATCTGCTGGCTTGATGCTAAATTAATTGGTAATATTGTGTTTCAATGGCACTGTTTATGCTAGTAACATCAAGGCTACAACTAACGGTAAGTATATTTCGAAGGGATTGTGTCCTCAGACGTATTCCTTGTCTTAGATAATTTGTCTCCAGCTTGCTGGCCTCGGAAATTTTTTCTCTGTAGAGGGCGCTGCGCGTCGACGTCCGCCGAGTTGGTGTCCCTCGACAGCCACTGTATCGGCGCTGATGTCACCATGCCCATAAATAGCCACGCGCGGCGTCCGTTGCTCAGTTCCGTTTTTCCGCGCTTCGTGGGGCCTCGGAATATCGTTGCTCAGTTCAGTCAGATAAACCTCTTATATTTCCTCGATAAAACCAACTCGTACTCTATGGCTTCCTCATCCGAACCGACGACTCCGCGGTCCGGCTTCAAAAAATGTCGAGACTGCGGAAAGAAAATGTCGCTAACGGATCCTCACAGGATCTCTTTGTGGTGCTTGGGAGCCGAACACCATTGTTCGGAGTGTGAGGACTGCATGTCCATGACGGCGAAAGCCTTGAAGGAGCGCAAGGGGAAGCTCGAGAGAGGTAAGTCAGTCAAAACCTCCTTGAAAGTTTCTTCGGCCGAGTCGAGGCATTCGTCTCCTCACCGTCAAAAGCATTCCCATTCTAGGTCTCGAAGTAGCTCCCACCACTTGTCGAGATCTAGACACTCAAAAAAGAGACGTCGAAGATCCCCTTCCTCGTCATCTTCTGTTTCCCCAGAAAGGGTCTCCTGTCCCACAAAACACACCTCTCAGGCTGAGTGGGAGGAATTCAGGAAAAAGATGCTAAGCGTCTTCGAGAAAGCGGCCTCGACCCCCTCGAAGACAGCTGAGGTCGATACCATAGGGTGAAAAACCCAAAAAATTGAAACGCAGCGAGTTGTTGCACCCGTAGGCATCTTCTTCGACGCCGTCGTCGAAAGTCCCTGCAACTCATGGATCAGCGCCATCGACGCCGTTATCGATGGGTTCTTCGACGCATCGGTCGATCGAATCGACGCCATCGTCGACGCCAACATCGCCGATAAAAGAAAAAAGCACGGCTACCTCACAGCCAACGGTTATACCCAGAGCCTCCGGCACGACGCTGAGAACGTCGTCGACCACCTCGAGCAGGATCCCGAACCTCTCGAGTTCTCCGAGGCCTCTCCCAGTTTTCTCGACACCTTTCTCGGTGCCTTCGAAGCCTTTTACATCGGCGTCGACGATATCAACCTTTTCTCGGCCAATAATGACAAGTTTGGCTCCTTCTGCTTTAGAAATGGGTTTTACACCATTTCTGAGGTCAGAGTACTCCAGATTATCTTCAATCTATGAAGAAGGGGTGGATTCTGATCAAGAAAGACCCTTCGGGTTGCAGAGGACCACACCACCTGTTTCAGAGGATTTTACCTCTGAAGAAAGAAGGTTGAAAGACCTACAGGAATCATTACATGAGGCAAGTGGGTTGGACACTTCCCCAGAAGTGGAATTTGTCAAACCAGACCCGGGGGAACATGCCGAAACCCCCTATAGAACCCTGATGGCAAGAATTATTGAATTCATGGGTTGGTCTGCGCCTTCACCTGTTTTTCAACAGGATGACCTTACAGACATACTAGATAAAGGTCCAAAGGAAGATTTCATCAAATTGGGAAACTCCTGAGGTTATCCCTGCAGTCAATAAAAAAATTGTCAGCCAAGTATAGGGTAGCTGTGGCTGACCCTGAATATTTATCAAAACACCCGACTCCAGAGAGCCTGGTGGTTCAAGCGGCAACTTTATCAAGCAGCAGATTCGCTTATCCTACGGTCCCACAGGACAGAGATGACAAAAGGTACGATTCTATGGCAAAAAGTCTTTTCTGCTTGTAGTATGGCATTGAAGTCCATCAACGCCACTTGTACGCTCGCCAGGTTCAGTCACACACTGTAGGAGTGTGCTTCATCAGCGGCTGACTGCATACCGGAAGGAGATGAAAGGGAAGCCTTCCTTAACATCATTAAAGTTGGCAAAGATGCCATGTGCGAATCTCTTCAAACTGGCATCGATTCCGCTGACAGTATCAGCAGGGCCATGGTGGCAAGTACTACAATCCGCAGGCATGCGTGGTTACGAAAGACTGGCTTTGCTCCAGATGTACAGGCCATACTTTTGAATATGCCCTTTGACGGCTCTTCTTTATTCGGTAAAAAGGCTGATGACAGACTGGAAAAGTTGCAAACATCTAAAGTAGCAGCAAAATCTTTAGGAGCTGCAATCCGCCAAACTCCTTTTCGCCCCTCAGGAACCTCTGGGAGAGGAAAGTCCTTTCGCTATTATTCCGCATTCGGGAAAGGCAGAGGACAGCCGGCTCAAAGAGGCCAAAGGCGATCCACCCAAGGTAGACGGGTCAAAAGTACTAAGGCTGCAGCAGCAGCAGGTGCCTCTTTACCCTCAGCATCTGCATCAGCCGCCCCCAAACCACTCTGAGGTCTTTCCACACAAAACACCTGTAGGGGGCAGGCTAACTCAACATCTGACGGAATGTCAGGCTATTACATCAGATGCTTGGGCATTGGAGACAGTTGCCCAAGGTTACTGCCTACCCTTTCTGCTTATCCCTCAGAGTCATCCACCGGGGCACAGCTCTCTAAAAGTTCCAGATCCGCTCCTCTTGCAGGAAATTGTAGACCTGCTAGAGAAAGGTGCCATAGAACCGGTACCTGTAGCGGAGAGGAACAAGGGCTGGTACTCCCCCTACTTTCTCATACCGAAGAAGGACGGAGGACTGAGACCCATCTTGGACTTACGAGAATTGAACAAGTTCCTCAGGAAGGACAAGTTCAAGATGGTAACTCTCTCTCAGATCCTTCAGGCCCTCCCGATCCAGGACTGGCTGGTATCTCTGGACCTCCATGATGCTTATTTCCATGTGCCAATCCACTCAAACACAGGAGATACCTGAGGTTCGCAATTGGCGGCTCTCATTATCAATTTCGAGTTCTGCCATTTGGGCTGACCTCCGCCCCGAGGGTCTTCACCAAGCTAATGTCGGTAGTGGCTGCAAGTCTAAGGAGGGAAGGGATCCACGTCTACCCCTACCTGGACGATTGGCTGATCAGAGCTGTAACTTCGGAACAAGCTCCGATCCAGCTGGATTATGTCTGCCACTTCCTTCACAAACTGGGCTTCTCCCTCAATTTAAAGAAGTCACAGATGATACCGTCACAGAGACTCCAGCTCATCGGAGCGGTCCTGGACACTTGCCTGGGAAAAGCCTCGCCACCCGAGGTGAGGGCTCAAGATATTTTGCAGATCGTCAACAAGTTTCAAAATGCCCAACATCTCCCAGTCTTTGACTTTTTGAGATTGCTAGGCCTCATGGCATCCTGCATCTTCCTTGTGCCAGAGGCTCGCCTGAGAATGAGATCTCTCCAGTGGGCACTAAGAACCTAGTGGTCACAATACTCAGGAAGAATGACAGATCTCCTCCAGATTCCGGACAAGGTAGCCCACGACCTTCAATGGTGGGCCTATCCAGAGTATAACATTTTACTGATCTGGTGCATATGTGTTGGTGTTTACCCCACAATGCTGGTACCTTCAGTCCTGAAAAAATAGACCCGGTACTTGTTGTTTCTGTTGTACAAAAGTTTTTTGATTTTTAATATTTTTTTAATCATTAGTTCACAAATATAAAAACACTTCTAAAAGTGTTTGGTATGAGTCAAACCCAACCTCACACAGCATGGTAATAAAAAACAATACAAATTACAAAATCACACATCCATATATCCACATAAAACGATAAAAAAATTACACACAGACGACAAATGGATTTAACAATTTTCCAAAGACTGAGTGTAATGACTCAGGTACAAACAAATCCTGACATGTTTCAGTTCCAGGTTGCTCAAATGCATGAACTTTCTTCAGGGGAATATTTCAATTTCAAATTTTCCACCATGCAATCCAAGGTCACAATTATGGGTTCTCACGCATTTCCTAAACCAGGAAACAAACAAATGGGGCAGTCACCACCCATATATACCAGTCAGATAAGCTCAGAAACAAATTCCATGCATCAGTGCAGTTTGTTTAATAAATCACAAAGCACTGATAAAATTAGGACATGATTACACTCAACCTGTCCCCAATAACAAGCTACATACCTCTTCAATTGGTACCGGTAGCGCCGGTGTAACAACACCACAATTTGGCCGAAGACTCCAACAGGGTGAGTCTTGATTATTCAATAGCTCCTAGTAGCTGAAGGCCCACTTAAAAGCTGCAAACCAAACAACACATACAGTTCATCACAGTCAGACCACCAAAACGTTTCTCCCTCTACCAGGAAAAACACCAGTATGACACCAAGCAGCCCTTATTGTTGCACCAAAGTGTACCACCACCACATAGTGATACTATTCCATGGCGGACATGTGCCCAACACCCCCGTTGGTTTTGTCTAAGTATGACACCGCCATAAATTGTTAAATTGAAGATACCGTGACCTCTAGTGTACAGTGCGGTACATCCACCGTGGTCAAAAACAACACATCATACCTCCTTTTTAATACGTACAATGTCAATATCTATCCTGTTCCTCTCAGAAAATGGATCAAAAATCGCTGTATTTCGGTATCCAAGGCTAGGGACCTGTATGGAAAACGAAGGGGAATAGCCTCTGTTGAAATGGAACCACACTGTGTCACTATATTCAATTATTTTTAACACGGCCTAGCTACACACCGCTCATCAAATAGTACCACATGAGACTCAATGCCCCCTTAAAGACATACCTGTGACACGTGTAACGAAAGATATATTCCGGAGCAGCCGTGTCCATGTAACACACGTTCGGCCATGATTGAAACCAAGGTACTTGGTGCTTATGAGGCCAAGATGATCAGTAAGCAGGAATACGAATACCTCACGAGAAAGCAAGGAGGTGTGCCTGTGTTTTACATCCTTCCCAAGGTACACATAGGTCTAATTAACACTCCAGGTAGACCTATTGTATCGGGGGTAAACTCCATACTAGAACCTCTGTCGAAATTTGTGGATTTTTATTTGAGGCCTTTTGTAGTGAAAATGAGTAGTTACCTGAGGGATACCTCGGATGCCATCAATAAAATTGAGAATCTGCCCTACAATTGTAACAACTTTCTATTGATTAGCCTCGATATACAATCTTTGTACACAGTTATTCCACAAAGAGCTACTCTGGAAGTAGTCGAAGAAATTCTGAGAGACAGACAAGATGGTCATCCAGTCAGCAGTGCTTTTATAATGTGGTGTGCTGAAGTGGCACTGACTAGAAACTTCTTTCAATTTCAAGGAAGCTTCTACGAACAAATAGAGGGTACTGCTATGGGTGCAGCCATGGCTCCAAATTTGGCCAACCTCTATGTAGAATACTTTGAAAAACTGGTCATCTACCCTGACACTAATCCGTTCAAAAAACATCTAGTCAAATGGCTAAGATACATAGATGATATTTTCATAGTATGGGAAGGTTCAGAAGTTGAGGCCCAGTCGTTTGTGGAATGGCTAAATTTGCAAAACCCTTTTTAAAATTTTACCAAGGAAATAAATACTCAGGAAATTAATTTCCTAGATATTACTATTTTTCACCATGAAGGGAAATTAAAAGTGAAACCATATAACAAAAAGACGGACAAAAATGCCTTGTTACATTTCTCAAGTCATCATGCAAACCACATCAAAACAAACTTACCTTTCGGCCAATTTTTAAGACTAAAAAGGAATAGCAGCTTACAACAGGAATACTGTAGTAGTGCGGGCGTACTGTCCAAAAAATTGTGCAACAAAGGGTATCCGGCCAAATTGGTGAAAACATCATCTAAAAGAGCATTTAATAATAATCGTGAAGCTCTAATAGAGAAAAGGGAGGAAAGGGAAAATAAAGAGAACCGCATTGTGTTTGTAAATACTTTCTCTAATCTATCTTACAAAATTAAAGGTATCATTAACAAAACCTGGAGAAAGGTCTATAATAAGTCTATTCATCCTCCTTTAATAGCATTTAAGAAAAGTCAAAACATCAGAAACATGTTGATTAGGAACGATATATCGGTAAAACAGATGATAGCTCCTAGACAAACTACACTGTGGGGTCTCCCACCTGTTAAAGGACATTTCCCATGTGGACAATGCATTATGTGTGCCTATACAAAAGAAACCAAACAGGTCTTACTGAATCCGACTATGATGTGGTCTCTTGATGATATGACGAATTGTAACATGGAAAATGTTATTTATCTAATCACATGCCCATGTGGATTGCAATATATTGGGAAAACGAATAGAAAGTGTCAGACACGGATGGTGGAACATCGTAGCTGTATAAAGAATCAGATCCTTACAGCCCCCATGGTAAAACATTTTACGCAAATGAAGCATACACATGAGGATTTGAGATGGGTAATTTTGAAGAAAGTGGTAGGCAAGAACAAATTTGAAACAGGTAGGAAATTGTTACTGTTCGAACAGAAAATGATATTTAAGTGTCAAAGCCACATTGTGGGTCTAAATGAAGAGATTGAGTGGCAACATACACACGAGTAAATTTCCTCTGTTGGGCAAATCTGTATGGTCATATATTTGATGTAATGTGTATTGCCATGTTTATACTTATGTGCAAGATAAATATTTGGGTGTTATCTGTAATCTCACATGCAATCCAGCGTCATTATGGTTGCCAATCTTTGTGTATCCTGATTTACCTGACTTAAGAGGCAGTGTGATTTTGGTAGATACTTTGTAATCTGGCCTGTTTATAATTATTTTAAAAAAATGTTATATGTGTTTTTCACTTATTTTTAAGTGTTGTATTTGACGTGAGGATGGTACTCGTTTTGACAAGTTATTTCAATTGAGGCATATTGGGCCCGTTATGCTGGCCCATGCGGTGGCCTTCCGTTAACATATACGGCATTCTAGCTTATGTTTCATTTGTATAGCACTCCCAGTGTTGTTTTTTAGGTACCTTGTGTCAATTTTTATAGTCGGAGGTCCTGAGCACATTAGTCCTTTTGTTGTGTTCTTTTCCTTTGGCACTGCCTCCGTAGTCCTCTTTCTATGTCGCGCTACTCACTTCCGGGTTGAACGCGAGATCAGATAATCACAGCACAGCGTGTGTTACATTGACACGGCAGACACGGCTGCTCCGGAATATATCTTTTGTTACGCGTGTCACAGGTATGTCTTTAAGGGGGCATTGAGTCTCATGTGGTACTATTTGATGAGCGGTGTGTAGCTAGGCCGTGTTAAAAATAATTGAATATAGTGACACAGTGTGGTTTCATTTCAACAGAGGCTATTCCCCTTCGTTTTCCATACAGGTCCCTAGCCTTGGATACCGAAATACAGGATTTTTGATCCATTTTCTGAGAGGAACAGGATAGATATTGACATTGTACGTATTAAAAAGGAGGTATGATGTGTTGTTTTTGACCACGGTGGATGTACCGCACTGTACACTAGAGATCACGGTATCTTCAATTTAACAATTTATGGCGGTGTCATACTTAGACAAAACCAACGGGGGTGTTGGGCACATGTCGGCCATGGAATAGTATCACTATGTGGTGGTGGTACACTTTGGTGCAACAATAAGGGCTGCTTGGTGTCATACTGGTGTTTTTCCTGGTAGAGGGAGAAACGTTTTGGTGGTCTGACTGTGATGAACTGTATGTGTTGTTTGGTTTGCAGCTTTTAAGTGGGCCTTCAGCTACTAGGAGCTATTGAATAATCAAGACTCACCCTGTTGGAGTCTTAGGCCAAATTGTGGTGTTGTTACACCGGCGCTACCGGTACCAATTGAAGAGGTATGTAGCTTGTTATTGGGGACAGGTTGAGTGTAATCATGTCCTAATTTTATCAGTGCTTTGTGATTTATTAAACAAACTGCACTGATGCATGGAATTTGTTTCTGAGCTTATCTGACTGGTATATATGGGTGGTGACTGCCCCATTTGTTTGTTTCCTGGTTTAGGAAATGCGTGAGAACCCATAATTGTGACCTTGGATTGCATGGTGGAAAATTTGAAATTGAAATATTCCCCTGAAGAAAGTTCATGCATTTGAGCAACCTGGAACTGAAACATGTCGGGATTTGTTTGTACCTGAGTCATTACACTCAGTCTTTGGAAAATTGTTAAATCCATTTATTGTCTGTCTGTGTCATTTTTTTATCGTTTTATGTGGATATATGGATGTGTAATTTTGTAATTTGTATTGTTTTTTATTACCATGCTGTGTGAGGTTGGGTTTGACTCATACCAAACACTTTTAGAAGTGTTTTTATATTTGTGAACTAATGATTAAAAAATGATTAAAAATCAAAAAACTTTTGTACAACAGAAACAACAAGTACCGGGTCTATTTTTTCAGGACTGAAGGTATCAGCATTGTGGGGTACACACCAACACATATGCACCAGATCAGTAAAATGTTATATGTTGTAATAGTCTCCTTTAAATATTAATATATCAATGTCATCCCCTGACCGTGTGAGAACGTTTTGAAGAGGGGTCTGTTTTCGCCTTATAGGAAGTGGGGCCTATCCAGAGAACATCTTGAAAGGAGAACTGTTTTGGCAACCATGGCCGGAGATAACAGTAGTCACAGACGCCTCACTCACGGGGTGGGGAGCCCATGCCAACGACTTGACCATCAGCAATCGTTGGTCTCCATCGGAGTCCAGACTACACATCAACCTATTGGAGCTGAGAGCGATCAGATTAGCGCTGAAAGCTTTCCTGCCATCAGTACAGGGGAGAAATGTCCTGATAATGACGGACAACACTGTGGCCATGCACTACCTCAACAAAAGAGGAGGCGTAGGGTCACTGCCACTGTGCAGAGAGGCAATGCAGCTCTGGTTTTGGCAATTCAGGAAGGAATCTCTCTATCCGCAGTCCACCTAGCCGGAGAGAAGAACTTGACAGCGGATGCTCTGAGCAGGCAGAGCACAGTCTCCCACGAGTGGGAGCTAGCTCAGGAAGTCCTTCAAGAGATCTTCGCCCTTTGGGGAACCTCTCAGGTGGATCTGTTCGCCACCAGCACCAACAGGAAGTGCGATCTGTTCTGTTCAAGGGAATTTCCCCCGAGAGGAGCTCTAGGAGACGCGTTCGTAGTGGACTGGGAGTTTCCACTCCTGTACGCGTTTCCACCAGTCCCTGTTATTCCTCAAATGATCAGGAGGTTGAGAAGATTCCGGAAAACCATGATCCTAATTGCCCCGGACTGGGCCAGGAGAACGTGGTACCCGGACCTTCTAGATATGTCCATCTGCCCTCCAATCCGTCTTCCAATCAAAGAGAATCTTCTCTCGCAGAAGGGAGGTCAGGTTCTCCATCCAGACATCAGAACCCTCAACCTTCACGCTTGGCTTCTGAAAGGTTGAGGTACAAGGATTGGGACCTTGCTGATGACGTCATGGAGGTGATGCTTTCGGCCAGAAGGCCTGCAACAAAGTCTTTATACCGCTGCCGTTGGAACACATTTTGCAACTGGTGTAGAGGGGACAATATCGACCCTTTTTCATGTGGTACACCAACGGTGTTATCGTTTCTACTCTACTTGGCAAACTCAGGCCTTCAAGTTGGCACTGTAAAAGGCTATCTCGCGGCACTATCTATCTTCATGCGCACTGCGGAGGAATCATCGTTTTTCAAACTACCCTTAGTGATACAATTTCTCAAGGGATTAACTAATCCTCCAAGACCATTCCAAGTTCCCTTATGGGACTTAAATTTAGTCTTAAATTTCCTAATGGGTACTCCCTTTGAACCACTCCACTCTTGTTCGCTGAGATTTCTCACTCTTAAAACTGACCTATTAGTAGCACTAACATCTGCTAGGAAGGTGAGCGAATTACAAGCTCTATCTTGTAAACCCCCCTATACAATTTTCCATAAGGACATGGTTGTCCTACAGGTGAAGCCAAATTTCCTCCCAAAGGTGGTTTCTGAATTTCACATCACTCAGAAAATTACCTTACCTTCGTTCTACCCTCCTCCCCATCCGGGGAAAGAGGAAGAAAGGCTACATAGGCTGGACCCAAGGCGAGCTCTAAGCTTTTACATCAGCAGACTGGCTAGGATTAGGCAAGCAGATCAATTGTTTGTAGGCTACTCAGGTCACAAGTTGGGACTACCCATAACAAAACAGACCATTTCCAGGTGGATTATTTTGGCCATTCTGGAATGCTACTAACTGGCAGGGAAAGAGCCCCCCCAGAATCTTAGGGCTCATTCAACCAGGGGTATCGCAGCCTCTTCGGCCCTCCAAAAAGAGGTAACGGTCCGAGACATAAGTGCGGCTGCCACATGGTCGTCCGCACATACATTCACAAGATTTTACAACCTGGATTCCTCCACTAGTCAAGAGACCAGATTTGGCAAAGCCGTATTACATTCGGTTCATTCCTAAAAGGGATACATGACATTATTACTCCCACCTCCAATTACATGCCACTGCTATGGGAGTCTATCTAAGATAAGGAATACGTCGGAGGACACAATCCCTTCGAAGAACAAGTTACTTCTTACCTGGTAACGTTCTTTCGATGGGATGTTCCTCCGACGTATTCCTTATCTCCCATCCATCCCCGCAGTAATACTTCCCTTGTGGTTGCAGCTCATGCTCCTTCAAGGTCAATAGCCAATTCATGCAAGACTTATCTTATGCTACAAAACGTAACTGAGCAACGGACGCCGTCCTTGGCTATTTATGGGCATGGTGACGTCGGCGCCGATACGGTGGCTGTCGAGGGACACCAACTTGGCGGACGTCACCGCGCAGCACCCTCTACAGAGAGAAATTTTCCGAGGCCAGCAAGCAGGAGATGAATTATCTAAGATAAGGAATACGTCGGAGGAACATCCCATCTAAAGAACGTTACCAGGTAAGAAGTAGCGTGTTCTACTGTACACCATATATATTACTGATGTCTTTCAAGACACTAACTATGGAAGACCTCACTGCCTCCCTAGCATCTTCAAAGCTTCATCATACGTGGACAAAATCTTCTCTGCCTCTGTACTCATAGCCCTTCTGACTGAAGCTCTGCTTCCTTACCTGACAATCAAGGGCTCCCTCACTCAAGGTACCTTCCCCAAGACCCTCAAGATAGGACAAACCTTCCCGCTTCTCACGCAACAAACACTGGACCCGCAACGACCTAGGCAACTACCGCCCCATCACCTGTCTTCCCATCCTAGGTAAGATACTTGAGAAAGCACTAACCTTGCAACAACAACCTCCTTCAGTCCTACCAATATGGTTTTAGGCCCAGCTGCAACATGGAAACGGCTACCATCAAAAGATGGATGATGACCTTATCCTCGAATATACCATCCTCACCCCCTGGTTCTCTTCGACATCTCATCAGCATTTGACAGAGTAGACCGCCAGACATTCATTGACATTCTGCATTGTCACATGGAGATCATCAAGGTTGTCCTCAGCTGAATCAAGTCCTAACTTGCTAACCACCTCCAATTCACCCAAATGGGATTCCCCCATTTCACCCACTCTACCTGATAAGATGGCTTTGCAAGGATTCCAAGATGGCGGCAATGAGGGGAAGACGTGCGTGAGCGGAGCTCAGTCTCCCCTCCCGAGCCGCGACGACAAAGAGGAATAATAAAGTGTATTCTTAGCCCAGAAACAACTCATCCGTCCAGGAGAGGGTGGCAGAAGAGCACAGAAACAACCACAGCACTGGGTCGGGGAGAAACTTCTGCCGCCTTGCAGGGACGAACTATTGCAGGCAGTGTGGGGTATGGGCTTCGTCTGCCGACTGTGACTAGCGGGCCCATCTGCTGAGCTTGCTGCAACGCCGCACGAAGACTGAAACAGAGACTCCCGGAGAAGGAGCCAGTACACGAAAGATCAGTGCGCAGGAGCATATCACTCCACTCCATAAGGAGTGGGTCGTCCGGCTCAGACAGAAACAGGGTAGAAGAATAGACCTGGCATTTATAAAGCGCCTACACACAAGTGTTTCAAGGCGCGACAAGGCAAGGGAGGAGGAACAAAGGGAAGACAGAGACAACTATCTTACTAGGCCATTGAGATTCTGCAAGTGCAGGGGAGCTGGGAGGGGAAAAGTGCGAGGGGAAGGGGCAGTGCAGTACATGGGATCAAACAGTAAAGCAATAAAAAGTGCAGCCAGGTGGTGGTAAGTGCAAGGGGAAGTGCAGACATCAAGTGTCCAAATGCCCGTAGGGATACAGATAGACCCCAAGTGCAAGTGTTGCCAGGGGGGCAGTGCAGGTGTGCAACTGGCGAGGGGACTTGGGCCAGAGAACAGAGTGTAACCAGGTGACCAGGGCAGTTTCAGTTTCAGCCAGGAGCTCAGCAGGGGAGAGGAAGAGAGAAAGCAGAAGCAAAGGGGAAGATCTTGAGGTGCTTCCGGAACCAGAGATGGTTCTCCTCAAGTTTCAGAGAGGCAGGGAGGCTGCTCCAGAGGGAGGCCCTAGCCAAAAAGAGATCTACCACCAACTCGTTGCTTGGAGAAGCGACTGACCCTGAGGGAGTTGAAGGCGGAGGAGCGAAGAGATCGAGAAGGAAGCTATTTACGAAGAGAGAGTTGAAGGTATTGAGGCCCCAGGCCCCAGAAGGCCTTGTGGACAAGGCAGAGGGTTTTGAACTTAATCCTCGCAGCCACTGGGAGCCAGTGCAGAGATTTCAGTGCTGGAGAGATACGGCCCCTGGGCTTGAGGCCAAGGACACGTCTAGCAGTCCTGTTCTGGATGAATTGCAGCGGGCGCACAGTAAAAGCAGGCAGATTTAGAAAGATGCTGTTGCAGTAGTCCAGCCTAGGGAGAACCATAGCTCTGGAGACAGTGAGCTTTTGGGGGAAGGAGAGGAAGGGAAGAATACCTCTGAGGAGGTGTAGTTGGTAGTGTGACTTCTTAGAGATGTCAGAGATGTGAGGAGAGAAGGAGAGTGTGGAGTCGAAGATGACCCCAAGGTTTGTAGCCTCAGAGCTTGGAGCAGGAAGAGGGCCAACGGAGGCCAGCCAGAGAGTGACAGGAAAGGATGTAGCAGGTGTGCCGATGAGGATAATCTGTCTTACTGGCATTAAGGCAGAGATCATTGGTGGCACACCACTCCTGAATAGCAGACAGAGATGAGAGAAGGGGAAGAGGTGACAGAAGGGAGCCTGAAAAGGAGCAGAGTGTCATCTGCATAGCACTGAAAGTTGGGGCAGTGAGCAGCAATGCAGTGGGCAAGAAGTGCCAGCCAGGTAGAGAGGTTGGACCCCTGGGGAACATCACAGGTAGAGAGAGAGATGGAGAGGTAGGACCCTAGTTGGACCTGGGAGGGTCGATCGTAGAGGAAAGAGGTCAGCAGGATGGCATGGTTGACCGTGTCGAAGGAAGAAGAGCGATCAAGTTAGATGAGGGCAGCCAGGGGTATTAGAATCGAGGTTGTAGAGCAGGTCTTCACGGATGTTCAGGAGAGCAGTTTCCGTGCTTCTGGCTGCTCTGAAGCCAGACTGATGGTCATGGAGACAACCAACAGATTCAGTGTGAAGATTAAGCTGGGAGATGGCCAGCTTTTCCAGGAGTTTGCCCAGGAAACAAGTGATGATCGGTCAATAGTTAGCCGGACAGGAGTAGTCAGCTGAGGGTTTCTTAAGAAGAGGGTGCACAAGAGAATGCTTCAGGGGGGGGGGGAGGGGAGAGATGACTCTAGTGGTGAAGGAGTGATTGCAGAAGTCAGCCAGAGCAGGAGCAAGGGTGTCATTGTGGTGCTTGATAGTTTTGGAGGAATAGGGGAGAACCTGTTTTGACAAGACTTTCATAGGTCGGACTTGTCTAGAAACCTCATCAGGGGAGAAAAGAGGAAAGGCAGAGAAGGAGGGAGGGAGGGGTGGCCACAGGGGGTCCAGAGGAAGAGCAGAGAGTAGAGGGAGGAGCAGGAGAGGAAGAGAGAGAGAGAGGAAAGGATGTCCTGAGTTTTAGAGATGAAATGAGAAGCCAGGGCCGTGCAGAGGGCCTGGGAGCGGGCAGGAGAGGTAGAGCCTGCAGCAGGATTGTCCAGCCCCTTGTAGATTTTAAAGAGTTTGGCCGAGTTGTTGGATGCCGCAGAGACGCGAGCTTTGATGAGGGCTCTCTTCTTGGTGTGGACAGAGAGCCGATATTGCCTTTGGAGCAGGCACCAGGCCAGTTTGTCAGATGATGCACTGGAAGTACGCCATTTCCTCTCAGCCACCCTGCACTCGTTTGAGGGTGATGAAGTCTGAGTCGTACCAGGAGTTGCACTTGGCTTTGGGCCTTTAGCAGATCCTCATGACAGGGGCAAGAACATCAAGAGTATCAGATATAGCAGAGTGTAGCAGGAAAGGGCTGTGTCAGGATGTGAGTCAGCCAAATGGGGTTGGGGGTAGAAAGAGGCGGCGAAATCCTCAACTGGCACACGCTTCGTAGGTCGAATAACCGAGAAGGTAGGTGGCAGTGCTGGAGTTGGTTTGGCCTGATGGGTAGAGAGGCTGAGATGGGGCGAAAGCGGAAAGTGATCACTCCAGGAGAGAGGAGTGGTGAGAGGGATAGAGAGGGGAAGGTCTGAAGAGATCAGAACATCAAGAGTGTGCCCTGCATAGTGAGTCGGCCCAGCGGGGAGGATAGAGAGTGAGAGAGAGTCACAGAGGTCGCAAATGAGTCCAGAGGAAGGACAGGAAGCATCCAGGTGTATGTTAAAGTCTCCAAGAAGGAGTTGAGTGGTCGAGGCCAGGAGGGAGGAGGAGATGTTCGCTCACTCGGAGAGGAAGGAGGAAATTTGACCAGGTGGTAAATAGATGGTAGCCAAGGTAAGAGAGTGACCAGGCGAGAAAAAGAGCCTGCAGACGAGGCAGTAGAAAGAGGAATAGGCCTGCGTAGGAATGACACAGGCAGGAATCCACTCCGGGAAGATCGGGGCTACACCCCCTCCAGAATGGTTGGATCTGGGCGCAGAGAGGATCTTGTAGCCATCAGGAAGGAGAGCGTGAAAGCTTGTGATAAAGTTGGCCGTGAACCATGTCTCGGTGAGACCGAGGACATCGAGATCAAGTGCTTCCAGGAAGGAAGCAGATGTCAGAGGAGTATTTGACAGCTGAGCGAGAGTTGAGAGTGGCAATATGGAGGAGGTTGCCATCCTTGAAAGACTTCCGGGAAGGGGTACAAATCAGAGGTATGCCCTGCGGTGGTGTACAAGAAGACTGAGGGGGGGCAGAAGAGAAAGGAGGAGAGGGCAATGTAGTCAAGGAGGATATGGAGGGGGGAGGCAAGGAAGCCTTGGAGGGGAGAGAGCGGACAGCAGGAGAAGAAAGGAAATTGATGAGGCGCGGGAAGCGTCTATCAAAGAGGAAAAGGTTGGACTGAGGGCCTTGGACCAAGACGGTACCATTCAGATAAACACTAATTATGCCCTTAGAGGAGTGGAAGGGGGCCGGGAGAACTCTCACCAGTGCTACCATTAATGGGAGAAGAGGAGAAAGGAGAAAGCACAGAGACCATATGAAGAATCCATAGGTCTGGCGATCGAACGACAAAGAGCATGTCGGTAAGGGTTTGTCTGGAGGAAGCACCGGTGTAGGTGTCAGCGATAGAAAGGCCTGGGTTGTAGACCAGGATGTCCTTTTTAAACTTCTTCCTACCAGATTTAGTGAGGCAAGCAGGATAGTCGATAGAGAAGCAGTTGGAAAAGATAGTAGAAACATAGAGGACCATAGAGTAGGTGGGGAGAGGAGAGATGAAGAGCGGGATGAGGGGAGACACCAGGGAAGGACACAGGAAGGGGTGCAAGCAGTCGAGACAGAGAAGGACGAGACAATAGTAGACAATTGTCCAATACAAGAGCTCAGACAATGGTACAAAAGTTTGCTAAGTGATCGATTTGCTAAGAGAACACAACCAAAAACAACAAGGACAAAGTAGTTAAACCTGGAGGAAGGAAGTGTGCAACGGAACACAAAGCAGTACAATATAGGACAGGACAGGGCAGATAGTGAGGTGAAAACAAAACCATAAAAAACCACAACAGGAGAAAATGGCAAAAGCGGACCAAGCTGAGGGAGGAATATAAAGGAAATATACAGGCAGTAAAGCAAAAACGGGGCAGTCGGTGAGGAAAAAACAGCAATGAAGAGTGATGACCTAAGTAGGCAAGGATACGGCGGAAAACGGGAAAGTAGGACAAACAGTGATCAGGGCAGTCAAGGCATAAACAGAGGGGTGCGTGGGAGCAGGGGGTAGAGGAGGCGGCACAAGGCAGTGCAAGGAACAATCAGTCCGGGAATCGTGAGGAGGTTGCGAGAACACGCGATAAGGGAGTTGTAAGGAACCACTCAGTCAAGGATTCCAAAGAGACCATGTGGGCTAGGGAGTGAGGCAAAGCACAGCGCATGTGGTCAGGGAAATGCGAGTATGATGTGAGGACACACGATCAGGGAGTTGCGAGGAACCACGCAGTCGGGGATTGCGAGGGGCCGCGCAGACTAGGGTGCGAGGCAAAGCATGGAGCATGCGGTCAGAGGATTGTGAGGAGAGTTGCGAGGACGCACAATCAGGGGGAAAGCGAAGAACCACGAGCGAACCGGGTGGAAGGGTGTGGGACAACGCAATCGAGGATTGCGAGGGACGTAGAGGATCATTGCTCACGCACGAGCAGGCAACAGACAGCGAAGGGGAGGATGCGGTACGTGCAAGAAGTGAGGGTGGCTGAGGCACGCGCGTAAGCGGGGTGGAGAGTGCAGGAAGAGGACTACGAAATGCAGAGCAGCAAGCAAACTCTCCACGTCTTACTTGGTGGCCGCCGACAGGAGGTTGAAATGTCCGCACTCAGTCTGCGCCACAGACCCCTTCGTCGCCAAACACGTGCGTCCCTCAACACCGTGGCCTTGTCCTGCGAGGGCTTTGCCGCAGAGTGTCCCGAACCTTTGATTTTATAGGCTCGGTAGTATGGATGTAACAAACGTGGAAAGTCGGGCAGCGTCTCCTGTGAACCTGTGTCGCTCAACACTGCAGCCTTGTCCTGCGAGGGCTTTCCTGCATAGGGTCCCGAACCTCGGATTTTATAGGCTCAGTAGCGTGGACGTAACAAATGTGTTACGTGGAAAGTCAGGCAGTTTAAGGAAAGAGTCCCATTTACTTGAAGGTTTCCCTCCAGTTGTGTAACTCCCCAACTTTTTGCTGCTGTTAAACACCATAGTCTGACTTTGCCAGTGGAGCACAGCCTTCAACTGCACTCCCCTGGGCTTTTCGCTCACTTTATTAAGGGGAATCTGACAACTTTTCTGCAACATGTTGCAAGTGCACAATGTACCTTACAGTACAGTGCACTTGGGTCTTCCTGTCATTTACAAAGGCCCTAGATACTCTCAAATTATTTTTTTTAGGAGAAGTGCAGATGTGCCTTGATAAGGGCTGATGGCAGCATATCTTTTCTCTTATTTTTAACACTTTCCTGCCAGGTAAACCGTGTTTACTGCGTTTGGCACGAATAGGTGGCCTGGCTCCAAAATAGCCATGCCACGAGGTTCTTTGTCTTGTCCTTTGGCCATCTCTCCCCTTCACCTTCCCCAGGTCGAGCAGACCCGGGTCAGTCCTTATTTGGGCATGCATTCTCCCGTGAAACGGCAAGTTTTCGCAGGCTTCTGCATGCCTTGTGTGTGTGCTTCCAGGATGTGGGATGGACTGTCTTGTACCAATACACATCCTGGGTGCCAGAGAGTCTGGTGTGCTCTGAATAACTGGGACCAGCGTGGTCCGTGATTGGTCCACCTATGGTGTGCCTGGATGTGAGCAGATCTCCCATTGGGTCCTCTTCGTTGTGGCGCGAAGGAGATTCTGGATAAGAGAAGGCTCCAAACACCCATAACAGGTCAATCTCTAGAGTGAAGGATAGGATCCAAGTATCCTGAAACTAAGAAGCCAAGTCGAGGAACTGCTAGTGACCCGCTTGAAGGTTTGACACCCTGAGCCCGCTGTCGTCCCGCTGGACCCCTCTGTCCAGCGGGACGACAATAAGCTCCTCATCCTAGGCACTGAACTGCCTTTCTGTTAGGATTTGTGATTTGTGATTTCTGCAGAATTGCCTAAAGACTATTTGCACCACCTGCTTCCTTCACTTTTTAAGTTATGGACCCATTTCGTGCATTACATCTTTAAGCTCATTGGCTTTGTATATATGTATTTTAGTAGGATTGCCTTGGTCTAAATGTATTACTGTTGATAACTACTGTGTGTTGAATTTCAAAGCCTTGAATTTGTATTTTTAATATATATACACCTGACTGGGAGTGATTTGTGGTTTCCTTTACTCTGTGTGCTCATTGAGGTCTTTCAGTCACCCTCACTCCTCCTGAGACCTAGTCTTGACTGCCGCCAATGCTACCTTCATTGGTCTGTCTTGTCCAGAAGGTTAGCCTATTCCAAGAAACTAGGCTCGCCTTCTGGACCTCTGCCCACCATGTCAGAGTTCAGAAATCCATTTTAACAGGCAGCGTCTCCTGCGAACCTGCGTTGCTCAACACCGCTGCCTTGTCCTGTACAGAATATACAATGATTTATTTGGCCTTTTTAAAATTCACACTAAGCAAATAAAAACTTCTAGTCAACTATTGTCACTCCAACACTATACAACAGAGATATACATTAACCTTTAGGGGATGTAGGAAAGCATTTGATTCAATTACCTGTGCATCACAGGTAAGTACTATGAGGCATTAGAAGTACAAAAGACATTTTAGAATAACCATAGAACAGCTTCCTAAGCTCTTATAAAATCCAAACCTAAGATTTGTTGCGCCCTTTTACCCAAAAGTCACCAATTCACAGGTGGGTTTATGAAGGGATTGACAGTACCATTGGTTATGATTAAAAGAGACAAAAAGTTAGATAAAGTTCAGGTAGGTTAATTCACTCACTCCCAGTCACTCGGATAGGCCTAGGAATGGATGCCTGACCAGGCCTCCTTCCGACAAAAGCCAGGAAAGAGTGATTCAGAGACAGGACTTTATGCCCATGTAACCTAATCGTGAACAGGAGGGGACAGGAACAGCTTTAACGTTTCTCTCCCCCTTGCCCCCAACTTTCGCTCGGCCGCAGTGTTTAGGAATCGGCTGCAGACAGATTGAACACCCAACTGAAGAAAAGGGGAAGACTTCTCTGCGGGGCAAACAACTTCAGGCTACCTCCAGAGAGCAAAGAAGACGAGTTGCAATGGGGGGAGTCATGATCATGTGGCGACAGGCGATCTTCAATGGACAAACAAATGAGCAGGCCCAGCACAGCTTCTGTTGATGCAAGAAGGCAGTAAATGCAGGAGCTGGCATCTTGTTACACAAGTTGAAGGTCCTCCAAGTTCCATGGATGCACTTTGAAGGTTGATGGCTGCAGCGAGGTGGCCCAGAAGAGAACTGGTCAATTCACTGGTTGGTCTATGGACACTCCCGAAAAAGTAAAATTACAAAAACAGGGTAGAACAATATCTGCTGCCACTAGCTCATCTTAGGGACACTGTAAAAGTAACCAAAAAGCCATTACAGAAAAATATAAGGATACATGAGGATACATTGTATCCTAACCACACTTCCCTTTAAGGAGGTGGTGTGTGCAATGGTAACACTACAAGAAATGTGCATAGAGCGCCATCTCATAGTCTTATGAACTGGTGAGTTTTTTCCCCATAAGAATGAGCACAAGGGCATGGCAAGTAAAGCATAAGGTTTTAATTGCCTCCAAAAAGTCAGGGCAGCGGTCCAATCAAAGAAAGGGTGTCCCTTAGAAGCATATGGGAGAAAAGCAGCTAAAAGAAAATCTTTTGTTGGGAGGCAAATAGATAAGTCATCTATGGCTTTGGCCCCTCCCCCGGCCCAATACCCCAAAGGTGAGAAACGTTACTCACTGAGGCAACCGTACCACCCTTCTCCCAGGCAGGTACAACGGTACATGGAGACAATTTAGGCTGAAGATGGCAAACACAGTCAAACTAACATTGTAGCAGTAACAAGTGCATGCATTTGACTCAAAGCACATATGCACTTCACTTGAAGAGCACGTACAATAGGTAATAGATGCATTTATACATGAAGAATATTAACATAGCATACACAGACATGAAGAACTCCAAAATAACCAATGTATACATTTAGTGCAACATGAGTGATATGCAAATATAGCTTGCTAACCTTGAAACAAAAGTATATTAAAGCAGCCATCTTCTTAAAAATGGAAGCTACAGCACCTCACTGAATGAGCACAAGCCTCAAAGCCTTGTGAAAATTCAAAATGCTGAATCCACAGAAATACAAATCCATGAAGAGCTCAGGCGGTAGCTGGCAATTAGTGCCAAGGTTAGAATGAAATGGGGAGGATAGATAATGCGGAACGAAGGCACGAGATGGCAGTTCCCAAGACACAAGCAGAATTCCCCCTGATTCATTAACGTTTTATAAGAATACAACCAGTATTTGTTAGCCAGGTGCAACAGTGAGCCAAAAAACCCCATGAAGAGTAACTCATTTACCAGTGGTAATGGAGAACACAACATCATACACAAGCTAAAATAATAAGAGCTAAAATCTCTATAAATAGGAGGTACTTCCATTTCATACACTTTCTGGTAGCATGTGACCCACAATTTGAGAACACTGACTATTCATTAGAAGCCAACATAGATAATACACCTGCAGTACTTCCTACATGAACACATAGACATAAGGCGCCACACAAGGTCAAATACAGAGAGATTCCCGGTCTCATGGCCTGAGAATGAGGGATGGTAACTTATTTTAATTGAACAAAGGACAGTCCATGGGCCTCTCTCCCTCTGCTACCTGTCTGGCTCTAATCTTGATGACCTGTCAAGGGTCCAAGGTTGGTAAGCAATGTGCCAAACTATCAAAGTCCTTGGAGACATGCCATCCATCTAGTAGCATGCCAACCACCCCCTGTCATGAAGATGTAGTTTAACCTTTACCAATATTGGGTGGCTCCAGGTGGAGACATCAGATATGTGTAACAAAATGAAAATGTTAACCACTTTAGAGGCCATGTGTGTCCGAACTCACTAACCTATCCCCAGTCTCTGTAGGATTTTGTAAACTGAGATTGTTATGACGTAATTGATGACAGGTTTGTAGTATTTAACCCAATGTTTCTAATTTGTATGAGAGACAAAAGATTTGAATGCTTGTATGCTGTCCCTGCTTTATTTGGATGATGATAAAGCTGGATTTTGCTGCGCACTTTGTCCACTTCCTTATTTGAGTTTGTTTGGGTTGACTCCAGTTCCTCTGGGTCTTTTTGGGACTTTTTGGGCCGTCTTAACAGATGGTAGCAGAGGAAGTTCAGCTAAGTGTCGTTGGATTGTCGCGGGTTCCCCGCTGTGACCTTGCGGACTGCAGAGTCGATCTGTGGAGAGCAGGATCACGTGTAACAGAGAAGAGTTGATGGGAGCCCCCTTTGAAGAAAAGTCCTGTCCGGTCACCACAGGCCGCCCCATATGCGTGGAGGGTTATAGGCTGATGGGGTCGACTCGACGCCAAAGACCTTCAGCAGATCCGTGGATGTAAGTATGACATAGGCGTGGATGGGGGGAGTGGATTTGTGTTTACTGTGGGATTGTGAAGAAATAAGAGATGAAGAAAAGAAAGAGAATTATTATTTATTTATTCCATGTATTCCACCAAGCCCTCTGGCATCTAGGTGATGGTTACAGAGAGAAAGTACAACAAACATTGATGACAGATAGGTAAGTGTCTAGAGTTAAATGAACAAGAGTGTCTTTAGGTTTTTTTTTCTGAATAGAGGTTTCGGATCGAAGGTGAAGTGGCAGATTGTTCCAGAGGTTGACCACAACCACCGGGAAGCTAGAGCTGCTAGCTTGTTTCACTCTAAACCTGGTGGTTGGGATTCGGTGGCTGAAGGAAGATCAGAGTGGTCTGGCTGGTGAATATTGCTTGTTCTTCTGGACAAGGTCAGAGGGGCCTTATTAGTTAGGAAGTGATGGGCAATTGCAATGGTTTTGAATTTAATTATTTCCCGGAGGGGGGAGCCAGTGAACTGTCGTCCTGGCTTCCGAGGTATGGTCGGATTTACTCAAGTCTAGTGCCACTCAGAGAGCATTGTTTTGAATAACTTGAAGCCTGTTCAAGTTCTTTTCCAAGGTGCCACAAAATAAGGCATTACAGTAATCCAGCTTAGACCCCACAAGGGCTCGGACCACCGTAAATCGGTTGGCAGTAGAAAGGAACGGTCTACTTGATTGTATGAGTTTAGTGGTGTAGGCTGTTGCAGAAGCAATATTGTTAATTTGGCGGTTCATACCAAGCGAGGCATCCAGGTAAGTTCACAATGTTTTTACGTAGGTGGAGACAAGGGATCTTGTGACCATCTATAGTGAAGAGGCTGTACACATGGTCAAGGTTTGCGAGACAGGCTGAGTGGCCGGCTAGAAGAAGCTCTGTCTTCGTGTCATTCAAACAGAGGCTGTGCTGGGCTCCAGGTTTAGATTGTCTCATCGATGATGATTACAGTGGTGCAGCCAGGTCATAGGCTCCAGTAAAGGGGAATGAGGATTTGTGTCTCGTCTGCATATTTCGTGAAGGAGATCTCCACTAAGTCTAGGTCGTCAAAAAGCGGTTTTGTATATTTGTTGGAGAGGGTTGGGGAAACACATGACACTTGCGGGACACCACATGTAGTCCGTGTTGGTGGGCTGCAGCCTTGCCTGTGAAAACCTTGATCTGTTGTCAAGGAAGGAGGCAACCAAGCTGGCAGGTTCCGAAGAGAAGCATACTACAGAGGTCAGATGATGGCATAAGGTTTTGTGCTCCATGAGCTCAAACACCACTGAGAGATCAAGTAGAAGCAGGAGGAATGGTTTTCCTGCGTCGTTGGCATTGTCCAGTTGTTTCTTCAGATCATGGAGGGCGGTTTCTGTTCCATGGCCAGAGCGAAAGCCAGATTGGGGGGTCTGAGGATGGAGCGGCGTTCAAAAAACACTTGAATTTGCGTGTAAGCGAATCTAAGATTTTCAGGAGGACTGGGCCGGAGGTAATGGGCCGATAGTTGGTGTGTATGGCAGGCTCAAGTGAGGTTTTCTTTTAGCGGGGGGGTGATACAAGATTTCTTGAGGGTAAAGATTTCTTGGGGGTAGGGGGCATGGTGTTTGCAGCGAAGGAGGCATTGATGATGGCAGTAATTGGAGGAATGAGAGGTTCTATACATTGTTTGACCAAAGTGCTGCGGTAGATATCACCTTTGCATTCGGAGGGCTTGTGGCCCTTCACAGTGTTGGCTAGGACAGGGTCAGAGATAGGGTTGAAATGAAAGCCAGATCTTCTGAGAATAGTTGGGAAAGATCACGTGGTACGCCTTGTTACGGGGCAGTAATAAAAAGAGATGGATCCCTCACAGGGAGTGAGAAGAGAGCTGTATTTCATTGGTGTAATCATTACTGGCACCATCCTTGTGTTGTAAGATTGTTTAGGTCTTGTTCAAGTGTTTTTTGTGTATTCGTGGAAGACGTAAAGTAGTGGTGTGGACAGAGGAAGGTCGTCCAGTGTGGGAGCAGTGAGGCGGGGCTGCTCAGAGCATGACTGACATTTATGGTGCCCCTCAGAAGGGTTCAGTGATGCAGGTGAGGTGGTCTTGGAGAGAGACACACAGGTGGTAATTTGAGTGGAAACATTTTTGGGGAAGGGTGTGTAAAGAAGATAAAAAGGTGAATGAAAATTGAAGTACAGTTTCCGATAATTGGTAAATTGAGTTCTGAAACTATTATCATGGACACGCCCATCATTGCGATATAAGGACATTATTAAGTACCACACGATGGGTTGGAGACACAGCGGGCAAAATGTTTGTGCTCTGGCCACAAGAAGGCACTCATTCGAAGATAATACTGCAACACATGTCCATGGAACTATGAAAAATGTTTGTAGAAGACGTAATAGAGCCAAATACAAAAGAATGGCGATGGGTGTATGACACCCACGGCTCCAGAGTGAGGAGCAGTCCTCAACCTCACAGGGATTATAGCCATTGCACGTGTTAAAAGCTTCAGCAGGATATTCTAATCCCCCATATGCACCTCCTGCATATAGTAGAAGTGGAGAGAAAACAAATAGACAAAGATTAGCATCCACACATATAGAATATGACGAGCTTCACTACTTGCAAGCCAGGTTAACGGAAGCAGGGGAAGAGGTTCATAGGAAGAGGGGCAGGCAAGACGACAGGAGTGAGACAGCATTGGTACCCAGTGAATGGGTGGGAGGACAAACCATGCTTCAGTTAGATGTAAAGAACATTAATGATTCTAAAGGGAAGGCAAAGGAAGTAAGAGAAAAGAATGGAGGAAGAGGGAAAGAGATCAAAGAAGGGAAGAGAGAATGAAAAAAGGAATGAAGAAGAACAAGAAACGAGAAGCTGGAAGAGAGAGGAGACTAGAAGAAAGGAAAAAGGGCAAAGATAGACCGAGGGAGGGAAAGCAAGATGTGGAAAGAAGTAGGGCGAGACGACAACAAGAAATTGATGCCATTATTAAAGGACATACCAGACAGAGAAAGGGAAATGACGAGGTGAAGAAAGAGAGAGGAGCTTTGAGATACGCTGAAAGGAAGTTGATGACATTATGAGCAGACATGCAGTATCCAATAAAGAAGTAGAATGTGGCACAAGATGAAGTTACAAGTCTAGAAAGGAGCAGAAAGGGTGACAGTGGTGCAATAGGAATTTGAAGAACAGACAAGCCAGAGTATGGCAGGGACATAATGGAAGAGGTGATGGCAGGGACATATAGGGGACAACTAGGTTTTGAGGATAGAGAGGACAGAGACAGAGAAGATACAGTGTTTGAATACGAAGATGATGTGGAGAGTGAGGAGGAGGCAGCACAAGCCGCGTTCACATGTACCCAGATAGGGAGAGAGGTAGCGTGGGCAGAGAAGGAGGAACTGCCGATAAGGCCAGCACCTGTTCAATATTGGAGAGGCCCGAAGGTGTGCTCAAACTGTTTAGAAGAGAAAACGCCATCTGTGAATATGCTGAGAAATCTACCAGGACGGAAGAGAATTAGAATGACGGATGCAGTGACAAAGACAAAGGGTGCTGTCGCGGTTGGATACAGCACAGGGATAAAACAATTCCCTGTATTAGAGAAAGGGGGAGGACTAGCATTATATATAGCATGGCCACAGACAGATAAAAAAATAACTCAATTTATAAATTGCCATCGCTCACAACAGGGGCAGCAAAGTGGATCTATGAGTTGGAAAGAAGGACCGCTGGTAAGCCGCTAGCAGTGGGTGACAGTCTGTTCGCTACCATATTGGGCGAACAAGCAGAAGACATTTGGAAGCGAACAGGGTATCCTGGAGTGACACAGCCCAATACACAAGACATGACGGGGCACCTTTTTAATAATTGCAGAGCAGAGGTTTGGAGGGCACTCAGAATACAATACCCAGACACATCAGATTATGGGTGCAATCATGACAAGGAAAGTGGAGCCTGTTGAAGACCCTGCTGATTATATTCAGGACATTCAAGAAAAATTGAGACTACAAACTAGGGAAAAAATATAACCATTTATTATCACATTTTGAGCCAGGGACTCTGCAAAGAGGTGCAGAGGCAATTAAAGAAAATTGTGGGAATAGAGGCAAAACCCTGGCCCGAAATACGATTGACTGTTGTTCACCACTGTCTACTAAAACAAGAGAAGGACAGCAAGAAAATTGAGGAACAAAAGATAGATTAAGGGAAGTTAATGCAAAAAAAACTATCAAAACTGACGGAAGGGGGTATGTTAAGAAACGCGGGAGAAAACAATTCCATGCAGGAGGCACAACAAGTGCAACCAGGGCCAAATGGAAACTTTGCAGGAAGTGGGGACTATAACTACTACCCATGGGGACGAGTGTTTGCATCCAGAGGCACAGGGTTTGGATTGCAAGCTCAGTGAGGAGGGTTTAACGGCAGGAAACCCCAACAGTGTTGGACATGTGGGAAAATGCGGCATATGTCACGTGTGTGCAGAAGTAGGGGAGGAATTCAGCAGAACTGGCAACCAGTAGATTCAAGAGGGAAGCCAGCATATACCCCAACTTATTGTGCAGAGCTGCCAACATATTATGCCCAAGATCACATGCAGTATCATGCACAAGCACCACAAATGCAACAGACGCAACAAGGGATGCAACCTCAAATACAGCAAGCACCAATGTAGGCACAGGCATCAGCACAACAGAATGCGTTGACACCATGGAACGCAAACCTATTGCTGCAGGCACCTGCACCTATAATATGGGGTGTGACAGTAGTGGGAGGGAATCCTTTTACCGGTAGGGGACTTAATATGTGCCCAGAATATGACAGCCCACAGAAAGACTTGTCCCCAGAGGAACCAAGGGTTGGTGTGACCAAAGGTGACAAAACATTTTCCTTTTTAGTGGATAAAGGAGCTACCTGATCCTGTGTTAAAGAGGGAAAATTCCCAATGTCGAGTAATCCATGGGCGCAAAAGGGTTTTCCAGGGACACGACAAAGGTTCCTTTTACAGACCACTTGCCCATAACCATAGGAGAATTCAACATGGCTATGCCATCATTATATTCCCATAAGACATCGGTCAACATTTTGGGGAGAGATTTGATGAGTAAACTAAACATGATATCATTTACTGATAAGTGGGATATGTTCTATATGAGGGATCCTCTATGTGAATGCACAAGAATTCATAACAGTATTTTAGGGCAAAAAGCACCAAGAGCAGTCCCATTAAACCCGGAAGTGTTCCTTTATAGGGTACACATATTGTTAGCATGGCTCCCAAGAATACAGAACAAATTATTGAGGTTACCCACAGAATTTCTGTTTCGACCAGAAGTACCCACGGACGTGGAAGAGGGGCAGATAAACACAATTGGCTTAGAATCAGCAATAGTAAGGGAAGACAGAGTAATTTTGCATGGAATAGACAAAGTGGTAAATTGGCACACAGTGATAGTGCTTGATGAGGCACGTAGACTGACTTGATAGGTGAAAAATTGTTTACAGACGAAGACTCAGATGACGAAGTAATGTTTAGCATCAGTCTGACATATCAGTTACAACTTGAGAACAGGGAAATCCCTCAGAGAATGTAATTAGTGAGGAAAGTACCATTCTTTCTACAAGAAGATTTGGCACACGTGCCGAGCACACTGTGGACCAGCAGTCCATATGAAGTCAGTCTATTAAAAGGAGTAGGTCAGTTAAAATTAAACTTAAGAAAGGAGCCATTTTACCACGAGTAAAACAACATCCCATTTCAAAGGAAGCTGATGAGGGTATCTATGAACCCATTGCCGCCTTGGTGCGACAGGTGCAACACAGCTGTGTAGCCGATCAAGAAGGTGAAAGAGGGGGTCGTGGAGGTTTATAGAGGATTCATGCCCCTTGAATAATATTTTTGTGGCCGAATTTCCATTAGTGCCAAATCCAGCCACAGTATTATGTAATATCCCAAAACCAGCCACAGTATTATGTAACATGCCATCTAAAGATAAATATTTAGCAGTGATGGATTTAAAGGGTGCCTTCTTTTCAATTACCTTCCATCCAGATACTCAGTATTAGACCGCGTTCACTTTTCACCGGATTCGATTGCAACATTCCCATTTACCCCATTTACCCCAGGGGTACTGTGAATCACCCTCGGTCTTCAACAGGGTTCTTCAGATGGACTTAGGGAATTTACAATTTGACATTGTGGTCATTCAATATGTGGGCGACATATTGGTGTGTAGCACCACAGAGTAAAAGTGCAGGAGAGACTCAGCGAAACTGGTGACCGTACTTGCAGAAAAAGGGTATAATGTGGTGTGAGACAGGCAAGGTATCAAGAGACACACACAGAATCAAAGATGTTAGTTTCAAAACCTTTATTTACTAACGTTTCTGGGTTGGTGCAATGCCTAACTGGCCCTAACACTAAAGGGATGCTTCCCTTAACTGAAGTTTCTAAGGGCCGTCGAAGTGACTGTCTATTTTTAAACCTATGCTTGCCCTCACTCTTTGACGAAATGTGTTAGTAAGTCTATTAAAAGAAAAAGATAATGGCTCAACAGAAAATAGGTAACCAAGGTTGGTTTCAGGCAGTCTTCTCACCAGGTATATGTTGGTCAGTTCCACAAATAAGAGTTCAATCAAAACAGGGCTGTTCATAAAACCTTCTCCACAAAGCCATTGCAATACTCTCTAATACCTTCAATGTCTTAACATGAGGTCCCCTTCCGCAAGTTTCAACGTGTTCAAGTTCGAAACACCACAAAAGAAATATTAACACAGTTCCTTTTGAAGCTCCTCAGGGTTCCCTTCCCCAAGATTCAATCCTTTCAATGGTACAAAATAATAATTTTCTAACTTTGTTAGGCCTCTCTTGTTCCCTTCCCCAAGCTCAAGCCTCTTTCAGTTTCCAACACAAATTCAGTTTTGTCAGGATGCACTTTGCTTTCTTCGTTAGGCCTCTCAGGGTTCTCTTACCCAAGCATAGGCCCCTTTTCAGTTTCAAATCAAGTTCAACTTGTTAGGATGTACTTTTGCCTTTTAAACACGGTTATTTCATACTGAAGGAAGGCCTGGTATCAACAGTAAGACAGACACAAGTGACCACAGTTCAAGGGTGTTTATTGAACTTTCACAAGGGTGTGATAAACGCCTACCTAAACCTACATCTACAGATGGGAGCAAGCTACGACCAGCCAATAATAATAATGCAGTCTTGTCAAAATAAAAGGGCCTATACTAAAAAAAACTATTGCCAATCCTTGCCGTTAATTTACAAATAGTGTGGGGTAAAGTTCATGAAAAGGAAAGAAGTGTTCACAAAATGTAATGTCAGGATGTTCGGGCCACTGGCCTCCGTTCCCCACGTTTTCAGCACGGGGCAACGTGGTTCAGTCGAGCAAAGCACACACTCGAGCGTCTTTGACACACGGATACATTTGTATTTCCAGCAACAGGGCCTTCTGTGCCCAAGTCTCTTATTATGAAAGTCTCTTTTTCTTAAAAGTATTCAGCGTGGGTGCTTCACCCTGGATCCTCCTCAGACGCGCTCAGATCCCTGTTATTTTACGATTGTTACAGCAGATCCCTCTCTTCTGTGCGCAAATCCCACTTTTTACAAAGTTCAGCGAATTTTTTTTTTTTTTCTCGGGTGACTCATGGTTTACCTTGGATGCCCCTCAGCTGGGCTCAGATTCTTACACTTTTCCAATTAGTTTCCCTCAGCTGGGCTCGGAGCAATTGTAGTGTTACGCTCACCTGGTCTCTGCAGAGGTGTTGGGGCACGATTGCAGCCCTCCCTGAACTTGAATCACCCCCTTCAGGCCTCTTCCTCAGCAGAAAAGCTGTGAGCGGTGGTACGTGTTGATACTGCTTCTGCGTGGAGATGAGTGTGTGAGTGCGCCAATCTGTGATTGTTGTACCTCTTGAACCCTTCACCCCAAAGTACGGTTTCTGTGAGCATACGCCGGCCCATAAAGCTCACCTCTGAATTATGGAAGATAAGCTCTCCGTCCTGCTACTTCTGGCAGGGGCGCGTCGAATGGGCTCTAGTTCTTCACTGATCCCTGATAAGGATTAGTCCATTCCAGCTGCGACTATGCTTCTCCTTATGATTAATAAGTCTTACTTGAGCTCTTGTGATGCTGTTTGTTCCGTTTAATGTCTTTATATGTTGCTCCTCATTATGCCCGCAATAATGTCTCTCTTCTTCTTTTTTTTTTTTTTTTTATTTTTTATTTTTTGTTTTTGATGCTTACGCATCATTACAAATTTAAAACACATGCGAAAATAGAATAACATTTTTTACAATCGATTTACTTCTATTATAAAATGTATGAATAAAACAAAATTACTAGATAGCAAAATATTAGAGACATATCAAATGTAAGCACGTTCACTTTTGAAAATATTCCTAATGCACAGACAGATTCTCCAACCAGAGTTTCCACAATTAGGTAGATTACATAGTTCGTAACAGAAAGCTATCAAAAACGTTCGCCTTTAATTATACCTTGATGGACCTGTCCACAATCTAAAAGGATGTATACATTAGCAAAACACAATTACAATGCGATATATCACGTTTTTATAAGTCTGGAATCGCAGGTTGTAGAGAGATTGCTACATCAATGATTTTTATCAAGCGTACCGTTGCCAAAATAATTGCCCTTGAGGCGCCCCACATACAGCGTGACCAAATTAAGTCTCTTCCAAGCTGGGTATTGCTAGGACTAAAGGCAGAGATAATTCTCTGTCTGTCTGCTTCAAAAAATGGACAAATCATAAAAAGATGTTTTAAAGTTTCGCTATATTCTGCAAGTTTACAAAATCTACAAGTAATAGCAACAGAGATATGTTCATTGTAGGTCCAAAATTGAGTTCTTGACTTAGTATGAATGAGATCAAATCGAAATCGCATATAGATTTCACGGGTCTCAGCACTAGGACACAGCATGAGATAAGGTAGACGTGGAAACTGTGAGTGTCTATAGGATGCATATTCCGCAAATGATACATATTGAGAAATCTGGAGGCAAGTTGTAGCCCAATCGTTGTTGAAAAGCCGTTTATGGGCAATATTTAATTTGATCTCTAAGTCTTCGGCAGTAACATTAATCCCAGTTAGAATATCAAATATTCGTCGTCGAAAGTGTACAATCGATCTAGGTTGTGATTCTCTCAACATAATGTGGAAATCTTCGTAAAGCGAGTTTTCCAATGGGAAATTCATTTTAAGGAAAAGTTTCAAGAGCCGCCACTGATGTCGAGATGCTAAGGAATTTAGGCCTAGTTCATGGCGAACAAGTGCATTTGGCAAAGAGGTAGGAAGGTGAAGAGTCACCTTCCACAATTTTGCTTGAATTTTGTTTAAAAAGACCGACAAATCCATCAAGCATATATCCAGACCGTATAATATGATAGCCTCTACCTTTTTTGAATAGAACTCAAACAGGGGTGCTAGAGTAAACTTACAATATTTGCGATAGATTATACGCATTTGATTTTGCAATGGTAAGATTTTTTCAACAATTGCTTTTTTCCATAAACTGGCAGAAGCATTATTTGCCAGGTTGTAGCCCAGATAAACCACTTGATTAACGATTTGAAGGTATCTGGAATCGATTTGCCATTTGAATTTACGAATTTTTTTTCTTTTGGAACATAATATAAGAATGTTTGATTTGGCAGCGTTGATGGATAAATTGTTTTCACTACAAAAGGAAGAAAAGGTATCTAATTTGCTCTGAAGACCCGAATGTGTACTATCAAATAAAAGTACATCATCAGCATAGGCTAGCCAAGATAAATGAAGCTTGCCAAAACGGACCGGATTAGATTCAGAGAGATCCCAGATACCCTCAATGTCACTCAAGTATAAATTAAATAAGACTGCTGCTAGATTGCAACCCTGCTTGACTCCAGTAGCTGTGGGGATGGAATGTGTCAAAAGTCCGCTGCTTGTAATCCGTACCCGAAATGAAGTGTTATGATGTAAAAGAGCAATAAGTGCTACTAAATCGGGTGGAAAGTCAAGAAGCAGCATCTTGTCCCACAATCTGCTGCGAATTACAGAATCAAAAGCAGAGGATAAGTCCAGGGAGGCAATAAAAATTGGACCATTTGAAGGGTCATGGGATTTAGCAATCAGATGTGCAAGAATAGTAGCATTTAATTGGGTCCCCATGTGTTTTCTGAAGCCAGTCTGAACTTTATTTAGTATCTTCCGTTCTAAAATAAATTTCTCAATATCTTTTAGAAGCAATAGGGCAAAAATCTTTGCTGCCACATCAATAAGTGCAATTGGCCTAAAATTAAGTGGATTATTTAGTGGACCTGATTTATGCAAAGGAATAATAATAGAACAGGTCCAGGATGGGGGAATACTTTTTGATATGAATATAGATTGAAATACCTTCAAAAATATGTTGGCCCAGAATAAAGGATCATCTTTTATCACACAAGGCGGAAGACCATCCGGGCCAGCACATCTTGAGGATTTTAGCTTTGCAATTGCTAACAGGATATCATCTAAATCCCATGAGCAAATCTCGGGTATGTGTTTGGTGAAATCTGGTAAGTTTACTTTATGAAAGCGCATGGGTAATGAATATTTATGCTCAAAGAAATTGAACCAGGTGACACCATCGATAACTGAGTCCGCGTGGTGAAGGTCTGGGTTGGACGAGGCTCTAAGAATTTTCCAAATATCCCTGATGTTGTGTTTACAAATTAAACGAATTATGTTTTGATTATCAAGTAGATGAAAATTAGCGCGAGTAGATTTAAATTGCATTTTGAAATTTCTTTGGAGAGTCTTTTTAGCTTTTATATAGCAGGAGGAACTCATATTCAGTAGATTTTTCGCAAGAAGGCGAAAGGCAGAATTTTTTTCCTTTTTTATGAAAGCAAGACTAGAAGCTAGGTTTGGCGCTAAGGTAGAAGTAATAGTCTGTTTAGCACAAGATTTTGCTATGTCTCTAAGATGATTTTGTATCATCTGAGTATTCCATAAGAGTAACACTTCAGAGGAATTATGATCAATATGCGGATCCGGCCACCAGTCTCGATTGACTAAAAAAGTCAATCGTCGACATGTGGAATGATTCCAGCGTATTGACAGTGCGGGCCTATCATTTTGTACTAAAGCCAAGATGGGTAGCTTAGTAAATACATCAGTTAGAGCTGAAAAGGTGCACACTAGAATGGCATGATCACCATATTGAGGAAAAAAAGGAGTGACTGGCGAAAGAAGGCCTGACAAAAACTTTGAAGAAATTATATAATCAATAGTAGAATAGGCATTCCCCCTGTGCCAAGTACATGGGGAGCTTGAACAATGTGTTCTGATTATATCAAGGTCCCAACCCGCAAAGAAGTTAATCCATTTAACACCATTTTCATAAGAATTTTTGCTATGTTGTGACGCAGCATATAGGGAGATACTAGAAGAGGTTGTATGTAAGTGTGCATTAAAATCGCCACCAATTAAGATCTCTGCAGGAGCATGATAGTAATGAATATCCATAAGCGCGGCATTAAGAAGGGCAAGCGCGTCAGCTATGGGAAGAGAAGAGGGATTCCAATAAAGTGATATAAGCACCAACCTTTTTAACCCATGAATGTTGATGTTGATATCGATCATCAAAAATAATTGTGTAGCAATCTGGTGGTTGATTGTAAAGCGCAACTCATTGCTGAGTAGTATGGAGATGCCTCCTACTGGGCGCCCTGTTAATGGTTGAGTCGCTACTTGGTGGAATGCAGTAAAACCATCCAAAAAAAAATTGTTGGAACACATGGTTTCCTGTAAAAACATAATAGAAGGAAGTGAATTTGAAGCCCTATTTTGAAACCGCTTTAGAAGGTTCTTAAAACCACAGCAGTTCATGAAGAATGTCTCTCTTCTGTTTTCTTCCCTTAGATGGAAATGCGACCTCAATGCAGCTGTGAGACGTGAGATGTGGCCGGATGGAAGATGGATGCTACTGCAATGTTCGACAGCAGGTAAGTGATGGTTTAAGGAAAAGCGCAAAGTATGGCGAAGCGCAACCTTAAACTGACGGTTTTTTCCATGTCTAACCTTGTCTTCTGTTTTTATTTGCAGGCGCTGCTGTTGACGATGGGGCGTGTCGTGCTGCTGGGCCAAGAGGAAGATTTCGGCGTTTCCGGAAAGTGTAAAGATGAATACTTGGTTCGCCGAAGAGATGTACAGGTAAGAACAGCTTCCCCCAGTTGGTAAGTATGCTGGAAGGAAGCAGGAAGCAGGATCTTCAAAGGTAAGTCTGACCTCGGGCGATGGTGAGCGTTATGCTGCTTGCAAGTTCAGAATAACGCGAAGCTTCTGTCTTGAGGATCGGGGCAGCTTATATAGCTGAGATTGTGGGCACGCCCATTAGGGCCGGTTTACCAGCCACACCCTGCCACTCCTAGAGCGTGAGCACGTGCAAAGGCAATCCATTAGCAGCAACACCCAAGAATACACTTGGGGCTGCTAATGGATTGCCTTTGCACTCCATTAGCAGAAGGTTCAACTGTAATGCATCCTGCTTAATGGATGGAATGTTCAAGGTTAATGCATCTGAAGTGCTATGTCCATGATAAAAGCTTTTTGGTGTTAAATGGATGTTCTTGTTTACTGTTTACTTTTGTTTATGAGCCTGGCGCCAAAGGCGCCACAACAGTGTCCACCAAGGTCTCCTGTGCATGCGACCCCTGCATGCCTGTGCCCTGACTTCATGACCATGACAGCACTCCCCCTCAAGGCCCCTCTCAAGGGTGGTTCTCCTCCCAGTCCTGGTTTGGTGGGATTATTGCGATGGAACTGTTTGATTAAACGCGGAGCATTGACGTGTTCACTGGGTTCCCACGTTAGGTCTTGAGGTCCGTAACCTTTCCAGTCAATTAGGTAATACAATTTTGATCGAACCACCTTGGAGTCCAGAATGGATTTGACTTCATATTCTGGTTCTCCATCTATTACTTTGGGATCTGGCAGAGAACTAAGCCGTTTATTGGATTTCATTGGTATGAGGAGAGAGACATGAAATATGGGATGGATTTTCATGTGAGATGGTAACTCCAATTTCATGGCGACAGGATTGATTATGGACTTTATAGTCTAGGTGCCCAGGTATCTTGGGCGGAAAGCTCTTGGCCTCTTCAGGGGAATATATTTCGATGCTAACCACACCTTTTCTCCAATCTGGTAGGTGGGAGCTTCCTTCCGATGTCGATCAGCAAACAGTTTTTATCTTTCCTTAGAATTGGTCAGATGCTCTGTCACCTCCTTAAGAACCTGAGTGATGGTTTCATGCACATTTTTTTATGGCTGGCATTTCCAGGGTATCGGGTAGATCAAATACTGATGTCCTCGGATGTCTACCATGCACAGTGTAGAATGGAGTTTGCCCTGTGCTTGTGTGTACTGAGTTGTTGTATGCATACTCAGCTATCCAGAATATATTTTTCCAAGAATCCTCAGACTGTTGCAACATACACCTGAGCTATTGCTCTAAGGTTTGGTTGGTTCGTTCAGTTTGCCCATCCGTTTGATAGTGCTGGCTTGTGGACAACCGGAGATCGATTTTGGCAATCGTAGAACGCTTTCTCCAAAAGGCAGAAACAAATTGAGTTCCACGATCAGATACTAATATTGATGGAAATCCATGCAATCAAACAATTTGCTCTAGGAACACAGAAGTGAGAGTTGACACAGTTGGGAGTCCCTTCAGAGGGATGAAATGGGCCATTTTGGAGAATAAATCCACGACGACTAATATGGTGTTGTATCCATTGCAGGGTGGAAGATCCGTGATGAAGTCCATCGACAGGGTATGCCAAGCTGCTGGTGGTACTGTTAAGGGATGTAGTAAGCCAGAGTGGTTCTGTTTCTGAGACTTGTGTTGTGCACAGACACTGCAGGTTTCAATAAATTGGGTGATGTCTTTTCGCCAGGTTGGCCACCAGTAGTTTTGTTTTACCTTAGCCTGAGTTTTGGCTATTCCTGGGTGTCCTTCCACTAATGAATCGTGGTAATTTGTGATGATTTGCTTTTGCAGTTTTTGGTCTTGGACATATAATCGTCCTTGAAAATATGGTAGATTGTCTTTGATGGTGTACTAGTCACCTTTTAACAGCCATTCCTCTTGTGTTGTTTGGTCCATCAGGGATTGCAAACTGGTTCTTTGGTCATCCACACATGTGGTGGCAGCTATTCTGGTTTGAATCCTTTCCTCAGGAATTATGGCCATGGAGTCGGATGCTGTAAAAGCCTCTTTTTCTTCACTCATGCGTGATAGAGTGGCTGCTTTCCCATTGCTTACTCCAGGTCTATAAGTGATAATAAAATCGTATTCTGCCAAAAAGAGAGCCCAACGAAGTTGACACGAGGATTGTGCTTTGGTAGTTTTCAAGTATTCCACGTTACGGTGGTTCGTGATGACAGTGACCGTATGTCTCGCCCCAAGAAGGTAATGTCTCCAGGCCTTGAATGCTGCTTTCATCTTCAGTAATTCCTTATCTGTGATTGCGTAGTTCAAGTCAGGGGCTGAAACTTTGCAGGACCAGAATTCCGACTGGGTGTAGTTGTCCTGTTTCAGGGTCTTGTGACAATACTGCTCCAATGGCTATTTTTGAAGCATCTTTCTCAACTATGTAAGGTATGTCTGGTCGTGGGTGTCGAAGGACTGGTACTGTCGTGAATGCTAGTTTCAACTTCTGGAAGGCCTCTTCAGCTTCTGTCGTACAACGGAACTTTTGATCATTTTTTTAACAAGGAGGTAATTGGATGTACAATTTTTGAAAACCCAGGTATAAACCGACGGTAAAAGTTGGCGAATCCGAGCACGCTTTGCACCCCTTTCGTGGATGTTGGTGAGGGCCATTGGAGGATTGCATCCACCTTTCATGTATCCATATGTACGCCTTGTGGTGTGAGCATAAATCCGAGAAACTCGACCTCGGTTACATGGAAAAAACATTTTTCCAACTTGGCATACAATTTGTGTTGTGTGTTGTGTTCTCTAAGATTGCCCGGACATTCATAAAGAATTGGAATGCCGCGGGGGCATTGCATAGCCTGAAGGGCATGACCTGGTATTCAAAGAGGCTGTACTTCGTGCGGCAGTCCGTTTTCCACTCGTCTCCCTCTTTTACTCTTAGAAGATGGTATGTTCCTCTTAAATCCAGTTTTGTGTAGATTTGAGCATGTTTCACTTGGTCCAGGAGCTCTGGTATAAGTGGTAAAGGATATTGTTTTTTTTTTTTTACTGTGATCTGATTGATGGCTCTATAGTCGATAGTTCTTAAGAAACCCTCCTTTTTAGGCACCAAGAATAAGGGCGAGGAGGCAGGTGACTTGGACGGGCGAATGAAACCGTTCACCAGGTACTGATCCAGGTAAGTTCTAAGATGCTGATTTTCCTGTTCTGTCAGAGTGTAAATTCATCTGCAAGGGATCTGGGCTCTGGGTACAAGATCTATTTGACAATTGTAGCGTCTGTGCGGGGGCAGAACGTTGGCTTACTCTTTTTTTTGAAGACATCCTGGTAATCTTTGTATTCAAGCGGTAAGAAGCTGATGAGGCCCAACACGATTCCTTTCTTCGGTTTCAGATTGGGGTCATCTTTTTTGTAACATGTGTCGACACAATCATAAGGAAATGTCAGAAATTGTTTTCGTCAGTTGATCCTATGATTGGTGGTCTCCAGCCAGGGCATTACCAATATCATCTGGAACTGAGGAGCACCGATGAGATTGAAAGTAATGTCCTCTTGATGCCCGTCCTGACACAGAAGCTTGACTTTCTCAGTGTATTGTCACCGAGCCGGATGATGGCTGAGAACCATCCACAGCAGTGACATTTTCCGATTTCTGCTTCTATCAGAGAGGAAGGCCTATTCGGACAGCCAAATCTTGGTCAATGTAGGTACCCACAGCTCCACAATCAATATATGCCTCCAAGGCAGGTATTTTTGATGGTTGCTTGTGATTCACCAAAAGCACTGGAAGGACTAGATGTGAGGTCTGTACGGATTACTTTTTCATGCTCGACAAGCGGACCCCTGCACTTGCCGGGCATTGGCGTTTCCCAAGTTCTGTTCTTCTTCTTCATCAGTTTTGTCTGTTGCCCAACCGTTTTCTTTGGTGGTTTTACCAGGCAGTCACGGAGGAAGTGACCTGCTTGTCCACAATATAAGCAAAGCTATTGTTGTTTTCCTTTTTCCCCTTTCTGCTTTGGGAAGGGGACTTCGTAATCCACCAATTTGTATTGGCTCAGACTGTTTGTGGTTTAGTCTGATTCTCATGAGTTTGTACGTAAACTGACCGTCCCTCTGATCTAGCTCGATCTATTTTCCGATTCTGCAACCTATGATCGAGTTGCACCGTCAGGTCTATGTAGTATGCACACCTCTCAGGGGGATTGACCACTTGCGCCAACACATCCTTAAGTTCTCCATGTAACCCTCAGTAAAAGAGTGTAGTCCTCTTCTCTTCTGGCCAGTTGGTCTGGGCTATGAGATGATTGAAGGTTGCAATATAGGTTAATAGCTCTTGTCTCCCTTGTCTGAGTGACAACAACTCGTTATCCAGAGCTTGTCCTTGAGTATGACGGGCAAACAATATCTCCATCTCATGTTGGAAATTCCCAAAGTTCCGGAGTAAAGGGTCATCTTGATTTACCAAAGGTGTAGACCAGACCACTGCACTACCTCCTAAATACGAGAGTACAAACGCCACTTTGGCTTGGTCATTAGGAAAGGCTCCTGGTTCGCACAAGAAATGAAGGCGACATTGGTTCATAAATACAGCAAACTTGTTTGGGTCGCCGATGAAGCGTTCGGGAGGGGCTAGAGGCACTGCTCCTGGAAGAACCACCTGAACCAGTGTTGATTGTTGTGGAAGAATGAGAAGAATGGGTCATTCCAGGCAGTGGAACCTGTCCTGCTTGCGCTTGTAGCATTTGTCTTGCCAATTCGTCAGTTCTTTCTTGAGTTACAATAAGATCACTCCTAATGCTTTGGTTTCCTGTCTTGAAGCATGTACTTCAGCCCGTAATTCCCCTAGTAAGAGGGCTAACTGATCTGTTTCTGAAGTTTCCATAATGCCCAGGCAGAGAGTATTAGAGGCTTTGCGTTGGGTTACGCTCACCTGGTCTTTGCGGAGGGTTTGGGGCACGGTTGCAGCCCTCCCTGACCTTGAATCACCCCCTTCAGGCCTCTCCCTCAGTAGAAAAGCTGTGAGCGGTGGTACGTGTTGATACTGTTGATACTGCTCCTGTGTGGAGATGAATGTGTGAGTGCGCCAATCTTTGAATGTTGTACCTCTCGAACCCTTCACCCCAAAGTATGGTTTCTGCGAGCTTATGCCGGCCCATAATTGGGGATAAGTGCACTAGCTTTAGCTTTAGTAGTGCCCCAAAGTGAGGTGCATATTGGTGATTTCTCCGGGCTGAATGCACACATAAAGAATAAAATGTCCCTCTCCCTTGAATACACAAAGTGTTAACTATAAACTATATAGCTTGCCAAAGTTGGCAAAGGCATATGACGACATACCAGATCGGCATAAATTGTTCAGTAGGACAGAGATGTTCTTTGCATCCCTTTTTACCCCTGGGTTGCAGGCCAACACAAATGCCAAATGGTTGCAAATAACCCAATGGGAAGTGCTGCAGTGCAGACCATAAATACGACTGTAAAAGGTTTTAATGTCATAAAGGAAGAGCTGAGGGCAATACGACTTATGACACTCCAGAACAAATAAGTCCTTGATCTCATAACGGCTTTGGAGGGGGCGTGTGTGGGCCTTCTTGCTGCATATATATATATACCTGCCCACAATGAGGAAAAAGTGACCCTCACAGAGGCAGTAGCCACCTTGACAGACCTGCACACACAAATGGGGGAAGATGTGGAAGACATTGCAGATGATAGCTGCTTAAAACTACATGCTCTCATGGGTGTCCGGTTAAAGGTGCGATTACAAAAGGTTTGAATGCAATAGGTTCGGGTCAATAGGACGGAAAACAAAAGGTTCATTTTTTTTTTTTAATTATATTTTTCTTTGGGTTTCCGTATAGGTAAAAAAAAGTGTTTTTTACCACAAAAACAGGGGTTGGGGGGGGGGGCAATTTTTCTTTTTTTTAAAAAATACTATTTTTGAACCTTTTTGTTTTGACCCTATTGTATTTCGAACCTTTTGATTCGAACCTTTAACCTATAACTGCTCTCATGGATATCCAACTGGTTACCTAACGCATTCAAAATATTACTGTCCATACTGGTGCCAGTACGATTAGCTTTCTGTGTTCAAAGTATTGCAATAAGCCAATGGAAAAAGACTACCAAAAAGGCAATAGGAATGAAAATGGTAATAAACTTGGATACTCACGTGCATAAGTATACACAAACATGACTTCCCCCACTCCCAGACAATGGAGATCCCTTGTGCACCTTCCGGGTCTAAATGTCTATATCCTCAGGACCCTGACAATTACACCGAGCACTGGGTGTATTGTGATTCCAATGGGGACTGCTGCAACATGACCTGGAGTCCAGATGAGCATGTGAGACGTGGAGGTAGCTTGAGGGGGTAACTAAAATACAGATACCGAAGGAGCCCTGTATAGTGGAGAGCAGAAAGAAGAGTGTGGCTGTCGACTCGACCAGAGGGGGGGGTGTTGGGAGGCAGATGAATACCTCATCTATGGCTTCTGCCCCTCGCCCAGCCCACTAGCGCACGGGTGAAAAACGTTACTCACTGAGGCAACCGTACCACCTTTATCCCAGGCAAGTGCAACCGGACATAGAAGCCGAAGACTGCAAAAGTAGTCAAACTAAAGTTCTAGCAGTAAGAAGTGCATACATTAGACATGAATCACATATGCACCCCAGATGAACAGAATGTACAATAGGTAATATATGCATGTATACATGAAGAATATTAACATGGCATCCACAGACATGAAGAACTCTAACATAATCTACGTATAAGCTGAATGCAACATGAACAATACACGAATATAGCTCGCTTACCTAGAAACAAGAGTGTAGTAAAGCAGCCATCTTAAAAATGGAAGCCACAGCACATCTCTGAATGAGCACAGGCCTCAAAGCCTCGGGGAAAACTAAAACTGCCGAGTCCACAGAAATGCAAATCTGTGCAGAGCTCAGGCGGTAGTTAGCAATTTTTGACAAAGTTAGAATGAAATAGGGAGGATGGGCACAGCGGAACAAAGTCACGAGATAGCAGTTCCCAAGATACAAGCAGGATACTCCCGAATTAAAGGTTTATACGAATGCAACCCGTCTTTGTGAGCCAAAAGGCTCCATGAAGAGTAACTCAAGAGTGTCCCCAGAGGTCATTGAGAATACCATACACACAGTAATAAGAGCTAATATCTCAATGAATAGGCGAAAATTCTATTTCATACACAGTATCGTAGCACGCAACCCATAACTGGAGAACACTATTCACTAGAAGCCAACATAGATAATATAATACACATGCAGTACTCCCTACATGCACACGCAGTCACGAGATGCCACACAATGTCAAATACAAAGAGATTGCCCGGTCTCATGGCCTGAGAATGAGGGATGCTAACTTCTTTAATTGCACTCTAGTTTGTCTGGCTCTGTTTGGGACTTTTTGGGCAGTCTTAACACTTTCCTAACTACCCATCACATGTGGAGTCGAGCAAGGATCCATCCTCCCACTCGTAAACCTTAAGATGGAGCCATTTCTGGCTCCACACAAAATCTGCATCCACCAATATGCAGATGGCATGCAGCTCCACCTCAAGATATACTAAGTGGAAGAGATCCACAGGCTCGAGGCCTGCCTCGCTCCGATTCAGTCTGTATGGGGATGTTGAAAGAAATTCTCCAGGCTCTACAGCTCCAGAATTGGTTGGTGTTGCTGGATCGTCAGGAATGTGCGCATTCATTGGAAGCACAGGCGGTTCATGAAATTTGCCATCTGGAAAACTCACTATCAGTTCAAGGTGCTCCCCTTTGGCTTAACCTCAGCGCCCAGGGTTTTAACCAAGTGGATGGCAGTTGTGGCGGCACACCTCAGGTTATCTGGATGTCCATGTATTTCTGTACCTGGATGACTGGTTTATCTGTGGAAGCTCTTCGGAGCAGGTGTCAACCTAGCTCGAGGTGATCTGCTCTCTGCTTTACAGTTTGGGCATCTCTCTTAACTTCCAGAAGTCCCACGTTACACCGACGCAGAAGCTCCAATTCATCAACGCAGTCCTGGACACATGGGTGAGAAAGTCTTTTCCCTCCGAAGAGTCACCAGCACAAAATGTCAAGCTATTCCAGAACCACAAAAGTCTGCCAGCGGCTTCCTTCCTCTGCCTATTAGGCCTCATGGCTTCCTGCATTTTTCTGGTGCCAGAGGCCAGACTTCTGATGTAATCCCTGCAGTGGCTGTTGAAGGGTCAGTGGTCCCAATACTTCAATTGTAACACACAAAACAGAGTAAGGAACAAAAGCTTCACCGAAGCTGTTTATTTTATTGTGCTATTAATGCAACCCTAACTCTTTCCCTACATGGGGCACACTATTCTAACCCTGCATGATGTTTCTGACCCTAGGAAGCGCTGATGCGCCGACTGCAGCCAGGGAATACATGGGGACTGTTCTCGCCCTATATCAAGCAATGGAAAAATTTCCACAATAACATTCCACAATACATTTTATGCATACAAATTTCATACAGCTGTGGGTAGTTAGCCCAAACAGTTAAAACCAAAGCAGTTACGGGAAAACCATTTCCCGACTGCACCCTTGGATGAAACCGGCAGGTCACGTGGGACTCAGCGTCAGAGAATCTGACAATTTAATTGCCCTCCATGAGGTGTGTCTGGTTGATCCAGGAGTAATTTCTAAAACATTTTTCAAGGGTATAAGTGTCGCACAAGTTCTCGTCACAACATGCACTCAATACTGAGCTCTTTTTTTGGGGGGTGCATAGATCATTCTCCTGTGCGAGAATACATGACACATCTATAAAAGAAAACATAAATTCTGTAACATTAATTCAAACAATCTTTGGCTAAAAATGCATAAGTCCACTTGTGTCACTCTAAATGAGGTGACATCTATATGTCTGGTCGACCGGTTTCAATGATGTCTTGCGTGTATCATTATTCAGGACCCATTATTGCTTCTTTTGACCCAATCAGCAAGCCCCTCAGGGGCGGGATTGCAACATATTCTGTGAATAAAATGGGAGAACGTCAGAATGACTTCTCATATATATGGGAAAAAGCATGTGGCATTTCTTACTGACTCTCATCTGTAGAGTGGAATAATTTTACTTTCCAATGTACTAAACAAGTCAACTTGTGACATTAAAAAAGAGGTGATCTTCACCCTACCCCATCACCATTAAGTGCATGACATCATGTCTAAAATTGACAAGATCATACCTGTCCGTCTGTTTGTATATACGGAGGAGAGGCACATTCAATTTCAGCAGTGTTGCCACTTTCAAATGGTCAAGTTGGGGCACCTAAGATGGTACTTAGTCTGCAACATAAGAAAACTTATGTTATATTATCTGTTTGTGTGTTCCCAAGGTATCGCATCACCACATCACCTTGTCCAAGGATATGTTCTCCCCACGTTTGTAAACCTATTTATCTCGCCGCTCATCAATCTCCCAATACTTCAATGCCATGAAAGACATTCTCAGGGTGATGAGGTTGGTGACCAACCTCTCTTGGCGGGCCAGCAGAGAGAGCATGATGGTGAGGGAACCTTTTTTGGCCACTTTGGCCCCAGGCCCAAGTGGTCACAGATGTGTCCCTGAAAGGTTGGGGCGCTTACTGTGGGGGGGATCTGCTGGTGAGTGGCCTTTGGTCCTGTGAGAAACCAGAAGGATAAAATTCTCTTAAAAACAGCATCTCACCCACAAATCCCTCGATAACGCTGCCCCACCTACTTGACCAACAGATTCCACAGACAGTTCTCCTTGAGACTTATCAGAACTGCTTACAAAGACTGCCTTTCTGTCCCTAGCTTCAATCGTTCCACCACAGGGGGTAACAGCTTCCCTGTGAAAGCAGCTAAACTGTGGAATTCCTTAACGCCAACTCTTAGAGTGGACCTGTCCTATCATAACTTCCGATCCAAGGTAGTTGCATGGTTGAAAACATAGACCCTCAAAGTCACTTAGGTGCCAAGTCTATCCCATTTGTGCCACTTGCACACACTGTAACCATGTGTGCCTTCCTCTTTATATGTATATAATATCGGAGTACCTACATTGTCTATATGTATATATTATGACTGTTGTTACCCAGCTTCGCAAATTCTTGTAAAGGCTGCGTCCTGATACCTTTGGGTACGGTCGCGCATTACAAAAAATAAAGCAAACAAAATAATAAAACAAACCTACCTGCTAATCCACTTGGATCTCTCTCTCTCTCTAAAGTGGCCAGGGCATGGCCATCGCTTTTGGACCCAGACCCTGGGGGTGGACCAGTGCAGGAGGATCAGCTGAGTGAGTGGTCCTCTGGGAGTGGGACACCGTATGGTGAGATGCAGTGTCCCTCTCTGTAGAACCTTTACCCCATCCTACCTGATGGGAAATTTAGAAACTCAACTCCCCCCTCACCCTTTTCCCTCCGCACAAACCCTTTTACACAGGCAGCCTGCTCTGGGAGAAAACACTCGCACCCGAGCCATGTACCTGACATGTCCCAATACTATCGTCAGGCGAGGCTCAGCCAATTTTTGGCAATCACTCCCTCCTGACTTCCAATACACTTCCCCACACGGATAAAAGGCAGAGCACGAGAGCACACTCGAAATGAGGCAAAACACACGAAGGTACAGCACTTTGGAGTCAGCAGCTGAACGAGGGGAGAAAGGTGGCCGGGCACGAAAGATTTGTGAGAGGGGCATCACCCTTGACCTTTTTGGCAGGAAGCAGTTACTTTCAAGAAACCTTCAAGGCAGAAAACGTAAGACCAGGAAACCAGGCTGAAGAATCCTGCTTTGTTTGTCTGTTAGGGAGAATTCTCTGTTTAGGCTGAATTTCCTAACCTAGTGAGTCCCCCAGCAGCTTTGCTGGATTTCGGGAGTTTGTTTTTTTTCCATCCTGCCAAGAGTGAGACTCTTTTCTCCCACTCTTGGACATGTGGGTGTGTAATTCCTTCAAATGTCAGCGTGTTCTATGGGCTATGGGGTCTTTTACTCCATAGGGTCTCATATGTTTTTCTATGTGTGTTACACCGCACCCTACGTGCCGTAACACGGGGGCGTCCTAGCGGATCCCCCACCATAGACTCCATACCCGGGGACTGACTACTGTCTCCCCGGGCATGTAAAGTCACCATTGGCTTTACTAGACCTAAATTTACTAACAGAACTAGTACAAACCATCTTATTGTGGACGTACTGGTAGGGGTAATTCGATTACTCCTGGATCTGTTACTCGAGGGGGCACTGTCCCGTCCCCCCTCGTCGAGTTTTTGGCTGGTGGCAGTGGAAACTACTTGTTATGTTCGTCCCCGAACATAACCCTATGGGATTCGTCCCATTGTTGGAGATTGATACTTTTTCTCGTTAATCTCTAACGTACCACCGATCTACTTATCTTAAATAGGTTTATCGGGTGGTATTTTCTGCCAGAACTCGGTTTGTAAAATGGCGTCTGTGTTCGTCTCTGTGACTCCTAAACCAAAGGTCGAGCCCTTTGTCCCACTTTTGGCGGGCTCTGTACAGAGACCCTCCAAAGTGGTGCCATTCTGTCTGGGTTACCACAGGAGTGTGGGAGGGGGTTTAGGCACCCTGGACCGAGTTGCCTTGCCAACTCCGGTCGCACTCTGGAGTGATTGGCCCAAGTGGTGAGCCTTCCCGCTCACCACTTAGCATGTGTTGATTGACAGCTAGGCTGAATGAATGGGGGTTTTCTGCATAAAAGCAGGGCTTTTGGGACTGGATCTTCAGAAGTCGCCACAGGACCTAAGAATCCGACGAGGGTAACGCCGACCTGCACGACGACACCTCCGGTGGAGCCCTGCGGAACCGACTCACCACTTCCCGACGACAGAGGAGATCTCCCTGCCGGAGAGTCTCTTCCCCTGACTGGTGGGAACAACCAGTCCCCTTTGCTTTTTATTCGCCTCAGGACGCAGTGGTCGAATTGCCCTTGCAGCGCACCTCGGCAACCGGATAGCCACTACCCCTGAACCGCGACCAAAAGGTGGTGCCTTGTGACGGAGCACTCCGCGGCTGGTCTCTTCCCTGGTGGTGCACCGGACTTCATTTTCTTCAACGACGAGATCATCTCTACTCTTGGCAAAGACCCGACGTGCATCCACCACCAGGAACAACTGCCCCCGCCGGAGCTGCCCTCCACAACAAGGTACCGTGTCCGCCTGGCTTCCCTTTCGATCGGTTCGAGTGAGGTGTCTTAATCCTCCCCGTTCCGTTGGGTCGCCTCCAAGCTTTTCTCATTCTTTGTTCTGAACTGGTTCAATCTACCGATAACAATTTGCTATACAGACTTGAATGCATCTCCACTAGAGACTTTTTGGGACATCTCTCCAAGTGGGCCTGCCCTCTGAACTTTACGATCTATTGTGATTCTTGCCTTCCTGCCTTGCATTTTATCCGCTAGGATTGAACTGTGTTGATTTCATAAACCTGCCTATCTTTTTCTCTCCCGTCCTAACTAATATTCGAGTGTCATCTGGGTTGAGGTATACACCTCTGTCTGAAAATAAGTGGTACCGGTAGAACCTAGAGTTGTCGATATTGCTAGGGGGATTGATCGTCTACTTCGTAGAGTAATTGTGTTTGATTTGTTTGCCGTGATCTGCCTTAGTGTTTTTCATAGATGTTTCATTATAAATAAATACCGTAATATCTTTACACTAAGCTTCGTTGCGTGTTTGCTTGTCTTGCTGTGAAGAATTGCCCTATTTTGTATACTCCACATACTGCTCAACTTTTCTTGAGAGAAGTCTGACTGCTCAGCCACAGCTACCACGTGAATCTGTGTGGTGCAGACTGCTTCCAAGTGGGTTCACCGCCAACGCCTGTAGTCCTAAATCTTTTGCAGTGGTCCCAGAGGGAACTGTACAGGTTTCCGCCTAACAGTGTCGGAGATACCGAGGGTCCTACCATGTAACTGACTGAGGCAGGGAGGAACAGCAGATGCTGTGGTATCGTCCAAGAACAAAGAAGCGATAGAGAACAACACAGCCGGTGAGTTGGGGAGACCGATGCCAGACCGGTCTATGGTAAGGTCAAGGTTCGGATGTGCCACCCTCAACCATCAATGTCACCCCTGAACCACACCTCAAATGTGCCCTCATCAACGCCCGATCCATCAATGCGCACGCGTTAGACATCCACGACCTCATTACCACCCTAGATTTAGATCTTCTAATGGTCACCGAAACTTGGCTACACGAAGCCTCAGGCCCCGCCCTATCCCTCGCTCTCCCACCTGGCTGTGCCATCACGAGACAAGATCGCCTGACCACTGGAGGCGGTGTCGCGCTCATAGCCAAAGACTCGATCACCATCAGAAAGGTGGACAAAACTATTAACAATAACAGCGACTACCTTCAATTGAAACTCACCATCTCTCACCAATGCACCATCACCCTACACCTCATATATCGACCACCAGGACCCCTAGGAGACTTCCAGGCCTCCATCACCCACCTCCTGGCGGACAACCTTAAAAAGTCCTCCAAAGCCATTTTCCTTGGAGACATCAACCTTGGCCTCAATGACGCCAAAGACCCCGCGGCCAAATCTCTTGACACAGCCCTAGCCACCCTAGGATTCATCAACACCATCACTAACCCTACACACACCCTAGGCAGATCTCTAGACTGGATCGCCCACCACAGTTGTCCCCTCACAGTCACAGGCAACACCCCCACCCCTTGGTCTGATCACCACACCATCACCTTCAACATCCCCACCACGACAACCACCTCCCACTCCCCTCTACCCTTACCTCCAGCCCTTACAAGGAGTGCCTGTCAACTGACCAAAGAAAGACTCTTTCCCTTCTTACAGGGACCTGCCTTCAGAGCCCCATTCCCCAACGACCCAGAAACCCTGGCCAAAAACTACGATACTGCCATCACGGCAGCAATCAATACCATCGCCCCACTTAAACTACGTAAAACCAAACCCACAAGACACGCTAATGCGTGGTTCACCCAAGACCTTCTAAAACTACGCATCGACAAACGAGCAGCATTAGCTCTTTGGCAAACTTCCCGGGATGATAAAGACAAACTCAACTTAAAATCCCTTGCAAATAATTATAAGAAAGCCATCATTAAAGCCAAAGCTAAATCTTTTGAAGATAGAATCACGGAGGCCAAATCGAACACCAAGGAAATGTTCGCCATATTCAGTGAACTTGAAACCCCCACACCCACCCCCCAGAACTTCACCAAGGATAAAGAATGGTGTGACAACATCCAAACAGCCATGCGCAATAAGATCAGCACCCTCCAAGCCAAAATCGTGAACACCAAACTATCACTTTCCACCCACATTACACCCTCCCGCCACCACCGCCCCCCTCACCCACAGAGGCCCCACCCACCTTCTCTTTTAAAACCATCCAAGAAAAAGACATGATCAACATCATGAAAAACATAAAACCCTCCAATTGCAAAGGCGACCCCTGTCCTGCCTCCATCATCAAAGACTGTGCAGACACCCTGGCGCCCTTCCTAACAGCCTCCGTCAACGCCTCCTTCACCACAGGGAAAGTCCCCACATGCCTCAAGGAAGCATGGGTCCGACCCCTCATAAAGAAACCCACACTTGACCCCACCTCCCCTAATAACTACCGCCCCATCACCACTGTCCCTTTCCTCCTCAAGATTCTAGACAAAGCAGCCTACCTGCAGGTCCAGTACTTCCTTTAAGAACAGAACCTCCTTGGACTGAGACAATCCGGCTTTCGCCCCAGACACGGGACAGAGACTGCCCTACTCGACCTTAAAAACCAAATGGACGACGCAAGGGACCAAGGCAAACCTGTCTTGCTCCTTCTCCTGGGCCTGTCGGCAGCCTTTGATCTTGTATCCCACAACATCCTCTACCACCACCTCTCCTCCACAGCCAACTTCTCTCAAGAAGCCACCACATGGATCACCTCCTTCCTCCAAGGCAGGACCATGCAGGTCTTCTCTGACCTAGCCACGGCATCACCCTCCATCATGCTATGTGGGGTGCCCCAAGGCTCCTGCCTCTCCCCCACCCTCTATAACATCTTCACCCGCCCCCTCTTCCTCATCCTTGACGCCATGGGCATCTCTTACACCAACTATGCCGACGATACACAGATCCTTCTCACCCTGACAGGAGACTATGACACGGACTCTGCCACCCTCAACAACATCTACAACACAATCCAAATGTGGATGGCTATCAACGGCCTCTGCCTTAACTCCGACAAAACTGAGCTCCTACTCGTAGGCTCCCCTGACACCATCAAAAAACTTGACGCACAGTTTAGTCACTTCACTATTGACTCAATCAAGATCCCAGTACTAGACACAGTAAAAACACTAGCCGTCTACTTAGACTCCGACCTATCCATGACCAGACAAGTAAACGCCATTGCCTCCTCTGCTGCTTACCATGCAAAACTCCTTAACGCAATCAGACCTTATCTGTCAAAAGAAACATGCACTAACATAGCCAGGGCCATAACTGGCTCGCGGCTTGATTATTGCAAAAGTCTCTTCCTAGGGACCTCCAACAAAAACCTTGAGAAGCTCCAAGTAATACAGAACAATGCCCTGCGTGCTGCACAAGGCATTGCCAAGAGAGAGCACATCACCGCTGCCAGAAAAGCATCCCACTGGCTCCCCATAAAGGAAAGGATCTTATTCAAAGCTCTAAGCATCACCCACAAATGCGTCCATCTTGCCGCCCCAATGTACCTTTCCCAGAGGATCCACCCGGTCTCCTCCGCAAGACCCACCAGGTCACCCTATGCCAGCATGCTCTCAGTACCCAGGGTAAAAAGAGCCAGAGCAGGGGGCTCTAGCTTCCCGTACCTCGCTGCCGTACACTGGAACACCCTCCCTAGCTCCTTGCGCTCTGAACCCTCACTGGCCGCCTTTCGGAAAGCCTTGAAAACTACCCTGTTCACCTAACAAACATATGCCTAGCCTTCATGAATGTTCATGTTTGATGCATTACGTGGTATGACACCACCTATATCTGATCACAGGTCACTGCCTCACTGTTAACCCAAGGCACAACCTTTACCCTTTGTAACTAAGTTTTCCTTACAAGTAACAGTGCCACAATGCCCCCGGGCTGTCTGCGCGCTATATAAATGTAATAAATAAATAAATAAATAAGGTTGCAAGCAGCAACATTGTAAAACGAGCACTGGAACAAACATTGTTAAACATGTGTGATGAAATACGCGACTGAAGCTAAATTGCTGGTAAATAGTTCAACATTAGAAGGACAGTTATAATACTGTTAGAGTGGTTCTGCACTGTGAATGTGCTCAGTCGAAGGTCTCTGTACGGTATCCTGACAAAAGAAACAAAAGTAGAAGATTGATGTGAAGTGTATCATAGTGGTCCATCGACGGTGAAAGCAAAACCCATTGCACATTCGAAAGTCTTCGATTCTGGTATGAAAAGGGATCTGAGCCCAGACTAGGGGATCCATGGTCTGAGCCTGAATGAGGGAGACCAGTCTTGAACTTGTGAAAGTGAGAACCCTGAAAAAGGAAAGGAACTTTTGTGTTTTGTTTGTTCCATCAAACCCTCTGTAGTAAGAGACTGTCAGTGCGAGAGAGACTTTGGCCGAAGGTCCTGATGCCTATGTGTTGAAATGTTACCTCGTGGCCAAGAAGCCAGAGTGTGTGCGGAGCCCGCACACGCTGCCTTGCCCCGTGCTGAAAATGTGGGGAAGGGAAGCCAACTGCTAAACTATCCTGACATTTCATTTCTTGAACACTTTTCTTTTGCATACATTGTTATCCCACATCATTTTGTATCTAGAAGTAAGGATTGGCAATAGGTTTATTAGTATAGGCCCTTTTATTTTGACAGACTCCACCAGTTTGTGTTATTAATTGATGGTCGTAGCTTGCTCCCATCTTTAGATTCAGGTTTAGATAGGCGTTGTACCAACCCATTGAAGTTCTATAAACACCCTTGAACTGTGATCACTTGTGTCTCTCTTCACTGTTTGCCTTCCTTTCAATCCCCAGTGGAACATCAACAGACTGGAGTTGCAGGCGATCAGGTTAGCCCTAATGGCCTTTGCGCCTTCCCTCATGGGGAAACACAGCCTCATCCTGACGGACAACACAGTGGCCATGCACTACCTCAACAAACGGGGGGGGTGGGTGATCCCTGCAGGGGCAGGGAAACATTGCAGCTATGGTTCTGGTGCTTAAGAAACTAGATCTCTGCTTCTACAGCCCATCTGGCGGGAGTAGAGAACCAGCTGGCGGATGCTCTGAGCATGGTCTTACACGAGTGGGAAGTATGTCAGGAAGTTCCCCAAGGGATCTTTGCCCTGTGGGTTACCCGGACAGTGGATTGGTTTGCCTGAAGGACCAACGCGAGGTGCAGACATTTCGCTTTAGGGAATTCCCATTGAAGGGTGCACTGGGGGAAGGGTTTCTGTGGAGTGGGCCTTCGACCTCCACTATGTGTTTCCACCAATACCAGTTTTCATGTGGGTTCTGAGGAGGTTGGGGAGGTTTCGAGTCACCACGATCTTCATCTCCCCACACCGGATTGAGGAGAGCATGGCACTTTAAGCTCCTGGAATTGACTATCTGCCTGCCTCTCCGACTGCCTCGGCAGCCGGACCTTCTATCCCAGTCGGGAGGTTGGATGCTTCACCCGAACCCACATGCTCATGAGAGGATGAGGTATTATGTCTTCGACCTCTCAGAAGAGGCACTTGAGATGTTACCTGCTGCACGCAGACCTTCTACGAGATCATTATACACGTTCAGGTGGAGAAAGTTTGAGACCTGTGGCAAAGACCGCAGGATAGATCCTATTGCATGCCCCACCACCACAGTGATGCAGTTCCTTCTGTCACTGGCCTCATCAGTCCTTCAGATAGGCACAGTCAAGAGTTACTTGGTAGCCATGACTGTGTTCAAGAGGTTGCTGGATCAAGCATCTTTCTTTACAGTTCCGGTAATGACCCAATTTCTGAAAGGTCTTGTAAATTAGTTCCCGCCTGCTCCATTTCTGGTTCCGGACTCGGACCTCAATTTGGTGTTGACGTTTTGATGATGGCTCCGTTCAAGTCCATGCATTCTTGCTCTGTCTGGTTACTTAGCTGGAAAACCGCTTTTATGGTGACAATCACATCAGTAAGGCTCTAGTGTGAGTGAGCTCCAGGCCACCAGGTTTTTTCCAAGGAGAAGGCTTCTCTTACAGTAAGACCTACATTTCGGCCAAAAGGTGGTTTCAGATTTTCACTTATCCGAGAGCATTGACTTGCCAGAGTTCTTTCTTACTCCATATTATTCCAAGGATGAGGAAAGGTTGCACAGGATGGACTCGAAGAGGGTGCTCATCTTCTGCGTGGCGTGATGGCAAACTTTGTGGCTTTCTCTCTGTCCAGGAAGGCTCTGGCTGTGTCCAAGCAGACTATTTCTCGCCGGATAATTCTCTGCATTGCAGAGTGTTAACAGAGCGGCAAAGGATCTGACGGCAGGTATCAGAGCACATTCATAGGCCTTTTTTCCCACTATCTAGGAATCTCAAACCTAGGTGTGTTCTCTTGTGTGTACCATTTGGTGAAACCTAGGCCTTTTTCCCACTATATAAAAATCTCAAATCTAGGTGCGTTTATTTCATGTTTGCCATTTTGTGAAACCTAGCCCTTTTCTCCCACTACCTGTGATTCTCAAACCTAGGTGTGTTCGCCCATGTGTGCCATTTTGTGAAACCGAGGCCTTTTTCCCACTATATAGGAATCTCAAATCTAGGTGTGTTTTCACGTCTGTGCCATTTTTTGAAACCTAGGCCTTTTTCTCCCACTATATAGGGATCCCAAATCTAGGTGTGTTTTCACATGTGCGCCATTTTGTGTAACCTGTGCAACCTAGAACTTTTCCCACTATCTAGGAATCTCAAATCTAGGTGTGTTTATTCGCTTCTGCCATTTTGTAAAACCTAGCCCCTCTCCCACCATCTAGGAACACCCGTCTACCCACTGAAAGCAACTAACTATAGCTAGGTCAATACCCAATAAACTACCAACAGATAAACCAACCATGCTACCCTCTTTCCAACGCTCAGTATCCCGAAACCGCACTTCTTAAACCCCCCACCCACGGGAAAGAGAAACACCAAAACTCAACCCACTACTTGGGTAGCCACCCTAAATCCCTGAGCAAATTACCCGCATCCTAGAGCAACCCAAGCCTGGAACCCCTCCAATATCTCCCAACTCATTCATACACAGACACCCCAGCCAATCTATAACAGCAGCCCACTATATCAGAACCACCTCCGGATTATAACCAACATACAAAGACACAAGGCCACAGGGTGTTTCACGCTATTCCTGCAATCACAACTCAGGCAGACAAGACTCCACACCATCCAAACCACACAAGGTCCTACAGGCGGGCTGCAGCCCCTGTAACCCAAACCCAAACTCCAAGCCATCCTACCACCTAGGACCACGAGATTCCCCGACACAGAGCTCGATGCCACCAAAGAACCGCGGAACAAGGAACGATCCGAATGGAACCACACCCTTTTTCAGTAGAAACTGCCACAAATACAAAACACATCCCTACAAACACTACAGTCAACAGAACTAACATCATGATCATGGGAAGAGAAAAATTTCTATATCTAACACCGTATCCTGCCTCTGCACCTCAACGCCACCAACATTTCTAGGAACGCTGAGAACTTATTGTAACCTTGCAGGAAAAGAGAAGATCAGAGAAGAGAAAGGAACAAAATCAACGCCCTCTCTCCCTATATCCCAAAAAGGGCACCGTCAGCAACCACATCAACACATAGAGGAGGAAAAAGTAGAATAATTCACCAACCCAACAATCCATTTAACGGACCGTTTCAACGATGAAGCAGCCTCCACAGAGCACCAATCAATTTGTGACAGCAACACAGAAGCACTCCAACAGAACAACCACAAGACAAAATTAGGATTGAAAAATAAACCGAACCACGTCATCAGCGCAAGATCAATGTTCAAACCTGCCACAGATATTTAGGACCATCTGTTCGACGGGGGTATCAACATCTTATTCATAACGGAAACATGGCTAGATGACAATTACAAAATCACACGCCATAACTGCATCCCTGACAACTTCAAGTGCTCACAGGCAAACAGGAAAAACAAAAGAGGACTGGCAGTAGCATACAAGGAACACCTGACAATTAAAACAGATGAACCACTAAGCATTGAAAACTGTGAATCCCTAATCCTTAACGAAACAGGAAACCCCAAAACAAACCTCAAATTTGTTCTGGTTTACTGACCACCGACATATGATGCAACCTTTGCGGATGCCTTCACTGAAGCCATTACCAACCTAGACATCGAGCAGGAACACCTGATAATCCTCAGAGCTTCAACATCTGGTTTGAAGAAGAAACCGCTAACTCATAAAAATCACTAGCCAAACAACTGAAGGCAAAACTGCATCAGCTAGTCAAAGGAGCAACTCACACGTTGGGACATACGCAAGATGCAATCTTCGCCAAAAGAAACCTCATCACCACGACACCATCAATAACAGATCCTCTAGAGCGACCACCTCATCATCCCTTTCGTGATCATGCTACCCAAGACAACAGCCAAACCACCCAACAAACTGACGACTATCAGGAAAAGAAACTGGAGGACCATCAAAGCTAACAACTTAGAACTGGAATTCAGCAAACCACTAACGACCCTGGACGAAGCTGACCTCGGTATAAAAACAGAACTACTTCACAAATGGATCGCCTAAACAATCAACGAGATCTCCAAGGAAAAACCTTTCACCCCATCGCGCAAAAGAGCAACTGCAAAATGGTTTAACCCGCTACTCGGCGAATGAAAAGAAAAAACGGGAAGCTTAAACTAGAATGGAGGAAAAAATATGACCAGGCGAAGAAATTGCAATTCCAATGACAAATCCATTCATACAAAAAGGAAATTCACAAAACCAAAAAGAAATACTATGACAACTGAATCACCAAAGCTGCCAACGAACATCATAAACGAAATGGGAAATCCTGCTAGCTGCAACAACACACTGATACCCTCACTGAAACTGTGCAACGACCTCGCAGACCACTTCAAAAACAAAATCAGCACCATCCACCAAGACATACTAAGCAGACCGATCAACCACATCACGCAACCCACCCTCCCAGCCGAGGATCATCGGAACACATTCTGAAGCTTTCCCCAAATATCGTCAAACTGGTAAGAAATGGCAACATAGCGGTCTCCCCCATGGACCCATGCCCCCAGACATACACAAATCAATCCTCACACAAGGAACTTCTATGGAATACTACAGAAACCTTTTCAACCAATCACTTTCAACAGGGAAAGTACTGCGATCATTCAAATCGGCATACATCAAGCCGCTACTCAAGGACACAGCAGGTAATGTGGAAGACCTCTCCAACTACAGACCCATCTCAAACGTCTCCTACCAGCGAAACTACTTGAAACCTACATATATAGAACACAAGAATACATAGAAGAACACATATTGGTGGCCCAGGCACAAGTAGACTTCATATAGAGGAGAGGAACGGAAACGGCACTGCTCTCAATCTGGGACAATCTGAAGGCTAATGCAGACTCAGACACAAGTGTAGCCCTAATATCTCTCGATCTCTCTGCAGCATTTGACACAGTCAACCATGACATCCTCATCAGGAGATTGGAAGAAATGGGCAATACTGACCTAGCCTTACGCTGGATTAAATGTTTCTTAACAGATTGAACGCAAACCATCTGGATCAAACCTTTCAAATCCACTCCAAGGGAATCCACCTGTGGAGTACCACAAGGATACTCCCTATCTCCACTGCTCTTCAACTGATATAACTGACTCAACTAATCAAGCGCATTAAAAGACACAGCCTTACATGCTACGACTACGCTGATGACACACAGATCATGTACAAAGTACAAGACACACATGAAGGAAACACAACGCTAGAAGACTGCCTACAAGAACTCTACGGCTGGATGAACACAAACCGCTTCAAACTCAACCTGGGTAGAACAGAAATAATGGTTATATCCAAAATCTGGGAAAACCACTACATCCTATGGCGACAGAACTAGGAACAGCACCATCACTGTCAACGACAGTAAAGAACATTGGCGTCCTGATGGACAGCAAACGAACACTTGAGCCACAAGTAAACGCTATAATCAAGAAATGTTTCTTCCTCCTTCACATGGTGAACAGGATCCTACCATTTTTCTCCTTTACCCACAAAACACGCACCATCATCACACTCGTGTCCAGAGTAGACTATGCCAACAGCCTAAATCTAGGAATACCAGAACGCCTATTAAAGAAACTTCAGCCTATCCAAAACGTAGCGGCCAGACTCCTGCTCAAACTACCACAAAGAGAACACATTAGCCCAGCGCTGAAAATACTACACTGGCTACTGATAAAACATCGAATAAGGTTCAAAACAATGTGCATAATGCACAGAGCAATCCACAGACAATGAGCAGAGTTCCTAAATAAGAAAATAACCATCTACCATCCTGCAAGACCAGTTGGATCAAGCAACGACATTCACCTAGAAACAAAACCATACAATAAACAAAAATTCAGAGGATCATCATTCTCACACCTGGCAGCAAAAACCTGGAATTGCCTACTAAAAACATATGCAATACAAGGGAATAACCTGGAATTCTTAAGAATACTCAAAACATGGCTCTTCACTCCAGAATCAGAATGGAACGATGGCGAAAAATAAACTTGGCTAGAAACAGGAAGCCCCGGGAGGGACCCATAATCCCCAAACGTAATCATTCCTAACTGGAGGGCGGGGGAAGACGCACCTACCACTCATGTCCACACACTGCAAGTTTACAGAGGAATACCACTGTAGGGAGGGACCCATAACCTCCTAACCTAACCATCTCTAAACCAAAGGCAGGGGGAACACGCCTCCACCACCCATGTCCACATACTGCTAGAATTCTACACAGGAAAAGTACCACACTGCAACGTGCCTGACGACTAGGCTGCCAAACAGTATCAAAACACACAGGGTGGTCATAGATGTTGAGTGCAGAAACCCAAAGCAAAGGGGTAAGAAAGCCCCTTGCTAACCCAACTTTAAAACCTCATTGTTCCACATACACCTCTACAGAAACTCACACAACCAAATCTCTGCACAGCAGTCTGCACGTTCTTCACCACACGGCAACAACATAAAACACACAACCCTGCACAACAGTACATGGGGTTCTCACCGACCCGAATATCGCACTTAAGCTGTGCGGACAGTGCAAACCGAACTGAAGCTGCCAACAGGGTAACACAACTCTCACTTTCCTGTTCCCACTATACCCTAATAACCCCGACCACACACCCACTGTTTCGCACCCTCCTTTTCAGATATACCAGAGCGCCAGGGGACCACTCCGGTTTTGATAGTGTGCGGTACAAATGCCCTTTAACATTCCACCAGGGGTATGGTGTGTGCCAGTGAAAGAGATAGTTTGAGGAATCTATGGGAGAATGCAATCCTTTGAAGGAGAAATTACTTACTGGTAATGTTCTTTCTATGGATTCTTCTACCACAGATTCCTCATCGCCCTGTTGCCGTTTTCTGGTTGTTCTCTGCTCTGCATGGGATGAGCACTTGAGATTATGACCATTAAGTGTTGGGCACGGTCCGGTACCTCATTGTTTGGGTACTGTCCGCATGTTGGTTTCAGTACAGTGACTTTTCCTCACAAGTAAAAGGTTAATTATGTGTTTTTTGGCTGTCAATAAGCCAAATCCTATGGATTCTTCCTCTGCGGCTGTTGAGCTCGGAGGTCGTGGGGGAACTGGGATACGGGGGTGCAGTGACGTAATACGTTACACAGCCTGCGGTAGCGGCCGTCTAGTTATGGTTAAGTTGCTAAACCCATAGGAAGAGCACTTTTTGGTCGGATTATAACTTCGCTCCCCCTGGATGAATCCTCACCAAACATTGTAAAAATGTATATGGCCCGCTCTGAATTTCTTTGGTGAAGTTTCGTCAAGAGGGGGCAAAGTTATGGGGGGGTGCCAACATTTCTTTTTTTTCCAAAGACTGAATGGCGAAAAGCTTTGCTCACAGCCCAAACCGCTAAATGGATTTTCACCAAATTTGTGGCAGGAGCGGCGGCTTGGTCCCGAAAGCGTGCTTTTGTAAATTTGGTGGAAATCCGTCCAGTAGTGTTTTTTTAAACATCCAAAAAGTAGGTCCAATAAAATTGGTGATATGTGGGTCCGGTCTGCAGACATCAGACGTGCCCACTGATTGGATGGTGAAAAACGTGAAGTGCGTCAGATTTTTGGAAACACCCGCCATCATGGATTCACGGACATTGACCAGTGTCTGCGGGCATCGCGGTAAAAACATATTAAAAAACACAACATTGTGTTAGGGAGAATTCTCATAAATGGCTGATTTCCCTTACCCTAATGAGTCCCTCAGCAGCTTTGCTGGATTTCTAGGATTTATTTCTTTCACCTGGTAAGAGTGCGAATCTTCCCACTCTGACATGTGTTTTGCCATGTGTGTTTTTACCATTTTGTGTGTTCTTGGCTCTGGAGTCTCACCTACTCCATGAGCACCTCTTTTCATGTGTTTTACACAGCACCTTCAGTGCAGTGACACAGGGTTGTCTTTTAGACTTCCCACTGACTCCATTTATCTGGGGCTGACTACTGTCTCCCAGAAACATGTAAAGTTGCCATTAACTTTATGCAGTCTCTTTTAAACTACAGACCCAGTACACCCCATCTTACATGGACTATTGGAAAGGGTTAATTTTTATCCCTTTTTGTCTGTTCCTCTTGGAGCCTTGTTTCGCTCCCTTAGCATTAAGACTTGGCTGGTGGCAGTGGTAACTACCCTCATTTTTCTACCGCGATTATCTTATATAAACGTGGTATTGTTTTAGGCTATTATATTAGCCTTGGACATAAAACTTGCTTGACCAAATACATTTTATTTTGGCTCCGGCTGGGTTTAGTCACCATTTCTTTTTGTTAAAGTCTTTCTCGTGTTTTTTTCTGCGTGCCAGACCGGAGATGATTCCTTTATTCGCTGTCTTTTTACGGGCTTCTGCGCAGAAGCCCTCCTTAAGGCGCCTGAAAGTCTAGGTAGACGGGATGTGAGGGGAGAGGAGGGGTCTTTGGACCCCTGCCATGGGTTCCCTTGGTAACCCAAGTCACACTCTTGTCTGATTGGCTAAGGGGACTGGCCTGGCCAGCCACCCTGCTGTGCGATTGACAGCCAGGCTGTATGAATGGGGGAAAACTGCATAAAAAGCAGATCTCTGGGACTGGAAAGGCAGAGTCGCCACTGGAACGAAAGAACTAATGAGGAACTGGAAGAAGAGGGCCCTTACAACGACTGAACCGCCCGGTGAAGCCCTGCTGCAGGGTCGAATCTTCAGAATCCGAGAAGAACAGAGAAGATCCTCCAGGAAACTTCTTCCCTTGAGTTGGTGGGACCAACCAATTCACCCAAACTACAAGCCAGGACCCCTCCTCTGGTCGAATTCTCTATACAGAGCTACAGTGGGACGGATAGCCAGGAAGGTCGGACCGTGCTTGGGTTTTAAGGAGCGCATCTTTTATTCGTTGTTTGGCTCTGCTGCTGGCTTCTTCCCTGGGTGGCGCAGGACCCTCCAGTCTTCCTGCTTCATGTCAGTCCGGCAGTCGCTTCAGGAACAGTGAGCCTGCAGGAACCACCAGGAACGTCCGCTGCAGCTACAGCTCCCTCTCCGTTTTAAGGTACTGTGCAAATCTGGTTGTCCGTTTCGGTCAACCACAGTAAAAGTGTTTGAAATCTTTTGCCAATCCAAGGGCTTGTCCTTCTCTACTCTTCTCTTTGAACTAACTTTTCTACCAACCAACCTCGTCCGGAATCTGTGCCACAAACTTTACCGCAAACTACCCTGAACTGTGTGATCTTGAGCAAAAGACTTTTGACCCATTGACTTTGGCCCTCAGCCTTTTCTAGCTGATCTCCTCACTGTAGCTTCTCTTGTTCAATTGCCCTGAGTACTTACCTGTTGGTTTGCCTAATTTCTAATAACTTTGTCTTTCCCTCCCTTTTAAATTGCTGGAGTGCCATTTTGCTCCCACTTCATTTTGTGAGTTTAACATGTCTGGAATTTAAGGGAAGTGGTGTGGTGTATTTATGATTGTGATTATTTTACTTGCTTAGAATAGTGAAATGTTATACAACTGTTGAGTAAATAAATATATATTCTTTTACTTAGAAGCCTTGAGTCAGCGTTTGCATGAATCATAGTAATTGCCGTCCTTTGTGTAACTATTTGATACTGCTCACTTACTCTTGAGATAAGTCTGGCTGCTCAGCCATCGCTACAACTTTATTGTGTAGTACAGGCTTGTACCAAAGGTGAAATTGTACTGTCACTTGTAGTCTTAATTATGTGTGGTGTTCCCAAAGGGTACTGCATATAATTCTGCCTAACACATTGCACTTGTCAAACTTATCAAATAATCTCTGGGGAGGTGAAGGGTGATGAGGATGGGATGGGATGAGATATGGCTGCAAGAAGCAAAAAAAACAGGTGTTTTTGCCGTAAATGTCTGCGAACAGTCCGGATGTTCGCAAGCAGTCCTGTGAGGTTCGCGGACACCTCTGCATTACAGGGTTGGTGAAAAGCAGTTCTTGGATGGCTTACGACTTTGGCGCCACTTAATGAAACTGCATGACATTTTGCAATTATATTAGAGGGGGGACCCAAAATAATGTAAAGGCTTATAAATGAGGTGCCATCTGGCGAATCTACACTTAATTTGGCAAACTGATAAACGGTCTAGATATAAATGTTTTTGTGAAGTTTTGTGGGATTTTGTCAAGAGGGGTAAAATTAGAGGGGGGGTCCCAAAATAATGTAAAGTCTTAAAAATGAGGTGTCATTTGACAAATCTACACACAGGTTTGCACAAAGATTATAGATCTAGATATATATGTTTTCGTATAGTCTGAATGGATTTTGTCAAGTGGGGGCTAGGTGATATGACTATTGTATGTGCATACATTTGACACTTTTGAAAAAATAAAACATGGGTGGATTTCCAGCAAACTTGTGTAAGGAGCATTGGCAAGGACCTGAAAGCATGGTTTTGTAAATTTGGCCGTTGTTTATTTTTGACAAGTGTCATAATGTAGGTACAAAAAATAGTGATACACCTTTGGTGACTAAGGTGTATGTAGCCTGTGGCCATGGGCAGTGGCCAGATTGTCCGGGTCATGAAATAAGGTTGTGATCCGGACAATCTGGCTACTGGCCATGACCACATGACCACAAGAGACAACACATCGGGTTAAAGTGGCCATGTCCACCTTGGACTGGCTTTGTGGTAAAGCTATTCGAAATTGGGATAGGTTTGAAAGGGAAGAAAAATGTGCTTGTGGTCATATGGTCATAGTTTTTTTTTTTGGTCTTCTGCAGGCTGCCATGGAAAGCGAAGAGGGGCCCCGTATGGAACCCTGCCTTCCCTTTCCATGGTGGCCATTTTGGAAAAGGATTTTCCTTCCTACACCGGGACAATCCTTTTTTTAGCACTCCGGATTCCCGCTATGGGAATCTAGGGTGCTAATGGCATTCATCCCCCATTACAGGGTCCGGAATGGGGGGATAATGGCCCAGAGACCTCGTTATCCACCCTTGCTTCACTTGGGCTGATAACTTGGGCTGCCGGGCCAGTATCCACAGTTCCAGTCCCTGGAACAGGGGATGAACGCCACCAGGGGAGTTGCTAGGTCTGGAAAAGACCCGCGGCTAAGCTGATGTCAGAACTGTTGGGACTGGGGGATAGCTAGTGTTTTGGCACAAAGGTTGGGAACACTGTGTCCGTTTGCGGAGATCGGGTGGAGTCCAACGTGCCCAGAAATGGGAGGAATGGTCATCAAAAGTGGTAACATGCAGCAAAGACAAAAAACATATACAAACAGCCGCAAGTGTGTGATTGGGAAGGAAAAATGACGTAACTGTACAAAATCTATACTTTTGCAACAAAGTGCTCAAAGGCATAGGGTTTGCAGCATAATGGAAAGCACCAACAAGAGCAGTGACGTTTGCCTTCATCAATGTTACCGCTCACCTGCTGCACAATCAAACAAAGAACGAAGAGGCAGAGGAGCAGACGACAACTACCGAGAACAGAACGTCAGAGCAATGTGGTAAGTACACAAAAGTTTGTAATTGCACAGGTCCGGTAGTGTACAATAGTAGCAAAGCATGATGTTTTCTGTTTGTGCGCAGCAATGGCTTCCACCCTAGATTGGCTGAAGGAGAATTTTCCCCATGAAGAAATGAGTGACGACGATAGGCCCATTGTTACCCGCCGCACTGTGAAAAGGGAAAGAGTTACTGCAAAGGCAAGCACCCTTGAATGGCTGGAGGAGAATTACCTGCATGACCAAATGAGTGAGCATAGTAACCCTATAGGTTGGGAACGTGGTGGCAAGATGAACACAATCACAATGTAATACTTCATGTGAATTAACCACATTTGTTGTCTTTTAACAGGACATACCGGAATGCAAAGCAGTACACCAGAAGCAGCACCGTTTCCACAGGAACATACACCCACCGAATCTCAAGTAAACGCTGGGCATATAAAAGTTGACCACCTGGACGCCAACATCGATCAGTTGCTCCTCCAATTTGCCGCCTTGAGAAATTTATAATGGGGGAAAATAAGATATCACTGCCCAACTTGCACGTGCCCGCCTTCCCCATTTCCCAGCCCCCCTTCCCTGCAAATGGAGTGTCATGAGAGAGGCTTCGGTGAGACCTCAATCCCTTCTTCCCCTCACCAGCAGTGTGTTGAAATGGGAAAATCCCCAATATATGTATCTGTTTCTGGTCCCCCTTCCCTTTCCGTATAGTCGCTATGAATGCGTGTTAATAAAGATTGATATGTTAATTTGTACTGGTTGTGTATGCCCATTTTTTCCGTTTAACAAGGCCATTGTAAGTGTGAAGGGCACAACACTAGTGGGGATGATTGCAAGTGAGAAAAATGGAGGAGGCAGATGACCGCCGCACCTGGGTGCCCTATGTGCAATCACAATAAAAGCATCCATAGGACGCCATTATGGACCGCATGTTTGCGTGCACACAACCGCCTGTAAATAGTTGCAGGAGCGTCTGTTTATCTATGGCACAACTGCGCACATGCGTATATCGTCCTGTGACGCCTGGTAACACTGTCCCTGGTTAACATATGCGAATAAACGTGTGATGTAGTTGTACTAGCTGAAAGCATGCACCCACGTCCTGTGAGTATTTCTGCATGTAAACATTCCCCATACTGTATCGTGCTCACAGCAAGCACAGCTAGAAATGTGCAATGTTAGGTGTGCCATATGTTTAGTAGTCCGGGGATGGCAAGAGTATCGGTAGGAGAACTATGCACATGGCCACAAAGTATAACAGCCAAAATACTTCCGGCAGACAAGCTTGCAAATGGAGTACAATGGCGACATCACCATGGTAAAGTAGCAACGGTGCGCGTGGTCCCTTATTTGGCAGACACGACCCAGATCTGTACACATCGAAAGAGGACATTTTTCTGCAATGTACGGAGTGTTACAATGATAGTGCACCCTTACAGTGATCCTCCACTCTTCCTTCTACATGTAGATATTGTAGGGAAAGAGTTAGTGCCACTTTCCGGTGTCACGGGCTCCACATCAGCCCTATAAAAGGGAACACCCCACAAGTGCTCTGTTTGGCTTTCTAGCGAAGAGCACCGGTGCACATTGGTTCGGGCAGAAGTTGCTTTCTCACCAATTGTGTGCCTGCAAACTACTTCTCCAAGTAATGGCCACCAGAGCTTCTGCTACTACCTCTGACTCAGGAACACACACACCCTCACCACCAACACCTCCTTCTCAGAGTCCTGTGCAAGGGGACAAGTGTCATAATGTGGAGGGACATTGAAAAGGAAACAAGAATGAAGTAGAAGGAATCCCCATTGCCTACAGCCAGCGTCAATCCTGGGTGTGGAAACTATGTAGGACCGTTTGAGATGTGACAAATCTCGTGCAAACCAGGTGTAGTGCACTGACAGTCGCGGAAAACCTGGCTTGTACAGCTATGGCACCACCTCCATGCGGCGGCACCTGAAATCAAACCACCAGGCAGTCATTCAGAGGGTTGTCCCCTTCCAAGCAGGCAGTAGGTTATTGTCCTCTACAGCATCCTCTGCATCTGCTCTTGCCACCACTAGGGACACTGCAGTGGGCCACCGCGTCCCACAAGCAGCTGTGGAGGACATACGCAGTGCAACAGACCCCTACCTTTCAAAGGTCACTGTATTGTGCATATACTGCAACGCTGTACTGTGTAGGGGAGAACATTTCCAAAGTGCTTTTGAGGCTTCGGTCCGGGAGCATGACAAACACTGCCCCCTACCCAAGTAAGGTGCACCCCACATCTTCTACTCTCCACGTACGATTTCTTATTCCTGTGGTTGGTACCCTTTGCCAAATCTCCCTTCCACTGTTGGCATTTCTGGCGTGTCTTATAACAGGAAAAATGCTACACAGCCAGAGGGGGTGGGGCGGCTCTTTTCAGAGCCACCTTGCACTATTCAAAAATAGAAGTTGAATGCAAGCATGCAGTTGGTGACGCTGCCTACAAGCGCCGCTTACAGAGATGGCAACAATGGGCGGCGGGACGCTGTCAAAAGCATTGTACAAGTGATGGCTCTAGAAAGAGCCTTTTTGTGCTGTTTATATTTTCAACATTAAAAGTGGTGAACAACCACAGGGAAAATGCTTCCTACACTTGGCAGGAAGCCTGCACAGCATTTTGGATATTAGAAAGATCTCATTGCCAGCATCAGTCAGATGAACACCATCTGAACGAAAAATGTTCCTACTACAAAACGTAATGTTTTCATTGTGGAAGGAGAACATGCCAACGTTGCGCAAAAAGCACAAGCAGCCTTGCTCACATTGCGCCGCGCTTTCTCCATTTGTGGGCCACAGAAGGAAAAACGCAGCCACATCTGTCTCTGGGCAATGCGAGAAACCATTATGTGTGTTTTTGGAAACATTTCCATGAGTTGCCGAAATGTCTCCTTCTTTGAAAACTGCAGTGAAATGCTGGTAACATGCCCTACACTGTTCCCTCCACAATGAACAATAATAATGTCTGGATGAGCAAGCATCACCAAACTGGCATAAAGAGGACCCACATGCAACCCCTGCATCCCATGTATTCCGTACCAGTGCACATCGACTTTATGGAAACCAAGGTGTGCTGCTAGTGCACAACGTTCTGTGTAAACTTGTACCCAATGTATCCGCGAGTCGCCCAACAGCCATATAGTCCGCCTACTAAACGACACACCCGTCCCCATAGCCATTTCCACTCCTATTGGCAGACATTGTGGCACAATCTGTTGGTACACACCACACCCACAAATTCATATTGACCAATCCCAACTCCTGCACAGTCCCATTTCCATTGCAGCCACCCTCAAAAAACCCGGATGTAGCACGTGCGCATCCCAAAAGGCGCAGCTTTCGCCAGCATATTGCCCTGTGTACGCGGCTGCACAAACCCATTTTAAGCATCATAGAAAGTGGGCGTCTTCTAATTTTGCTAAAGGAACTTGTAAAGAAACACCTTTTTGTGTGCTCCTTGTTAGGGGTTGCTCTCGGCTTGTCCTCCGTACATTACTACATGTGTGTTTGCAGTGTACATAGTGCAACAGATTACTAATTGCAATAGGGGGAAAAATATTCACTGCCACTGACAAACGTCACACTACAAGCACTAACGCTGTCATGGGCACAAAAAACATTCTACCATGGAACACAAAAGCAGACATACACGTGAATATTGGAAAGTTGTGAAGGCAGTCTGGTGAGACTTACCAAATGCAGCCTAATTAATCATATGAAGTTGTCCTTAAAAACTCCTCAACGCATAGAACTGTACTTCATGACTGTACTGCAACTTTTCAAACCATGGAGAAAAGAAGGTTTATTAGCCACCTACACCTCCTATGAAGATGCTTTGAAAGCCACTGAAAAATGAAACAATTACAGATGAAAACTTTTCACGGTACAAAACCATATTGGACAGTCAACGCCAACAAGAAGAAGAACTTCAAGTACAACTAACTGTAGACACTTCTGAGAGCAGTGAACCTTCGCAAGCAGGTAGCCAAGAACCACTTGGAGAGCCACTCATAGCAAACGATGCAGAATTAGCCATGACAGAGGTAACCACCACTAACTAAATGATGAACAGCGTAGCATTTTTGTAGAAGTATGTGAAACCATTGAACATGGTATACAGCACGAAAATAAATCTTGAACCTGTGACAGCTACAAACCTGGACTGCTGTATGTAAGTGCTGAAGCTGGGTCAGGTAAAACATTCTTAATAAAATATATCAGTAAATGCCTCCCAACAATTAACAACCTTTCTGCTGTTGTAACCGCTCCTACAGGTTTGCTGCCTACAACATAGGTGGAGTCACTCTACACCCATTGCTACTCTGTCCAGTAGAACACCAAAACAAATTAGAGTACTATAAACTTTCAGCAGAATCTGGTATGGAGCTACGCAGAATTTTGAAACAAATGAAAATGCTCCAAATAAATGAGGTGATCATGGTCTCCAACCTAATGTTGGCTTTGATTCACCTCAGTTTGCAAGAGGTACTCAAAACAGACTACGAAGAACTCTTTGGAGGAAAACATGTCCTTGTTTTCAGAGCGCTCCTTCAATTGACACCAGTCAAAGGTGAACCTATCTTCAATACCGTAGTAAAAGTCTTAGAAGCATCGGGAATGTAAATCTTTGGCAACATTTCCAATACAGAGCACAAACTCAAAACATGCGTCAATCTGCAGACCTTACCTATGCCAACATTTTAAAAAACATACTGATTGGTGTACTATCAAAGGAGACACAGTCCACCCTCAATAGTAGATGCATCCATGAGCTGTACGCGTGTGACACATGTGCTGCTGATGTCATGGAACAATTAGCTCAGAAAAATGTCAGCTGTATGGCCTTAATGCCATCTCTAGCAAGCTGTGCACAATTTAATGCAACAATGCTGCAAAAAGAAAAACAACCACTAGTGCGAATTCATGCCACAGACAAACTGGACGAACACGGTATGACAATACCTATGTGTCAACAAGACATAGCACGACTACAAGCCTTAGAGAACTCCATCTCCAACACAGCTGGTTTGGAGAACATGTTTTACTTTGTGTCAACTGTAGAATTATGCTAAAGCGTAACATTGACGTAGAGCAAGGTTTAGTTGATTGAGCACTTGGTACAGTTAGCTTCCAGACATACCCACGGGACAACAGCATTCAGTTTGTAAACATCAAGTTTGATAAACTTTCAGAAATCAAAAATATAGGACGCACAACTGCGAGATTCCTTCTTTTCAAAGACATGTGAACAGTTTTCTCTGTCGCTAGCTTATGCAGTAACTATTCATAAATCGGAAGGACTAACCTTAGCTCAAGCATTGATTGATATTGGCAACACAGTCTTCAAAGAAGGCATGAGTTACGTAGCGCTGTCACGGCTATGTACACTGGAAGGACTGTATCTAGTTAATTTTGATGCAACTGCAGTGAGTGCAGGAATTTCTTGCATCATAGAATACAATAGACTACCCCATCTAAAAATGTACCCTATTCCTCAAAAACCAAAAGGTTTGAAAAGAAGTACTAAATGATTTCGCCACACTACCATCAAAGAAATGTAAAGAAATTCATATTAAAGCAACTACCAAAAGCACATACAAAAGAAGTAAAATAGACAAACCATACCACCCACAAAAAAAACCCTCTGCAAAGAAACCACGTACCCTTCCATCAAAGGGCTCAGACACAGAAGTACCTGGACCATTCAAATTTTCCAATACAACAGGTGTTAATTGCTATGCAAATGTAACAATCAATGTTCTATTCCAAATACCAGCAGTTGTTGAAAACATTTATTTAAATGGCGCGGACCAGCTCTTTTTTTGCAAATGCGCGTCCTTCACAGAAATGCAGTAAGTAATACTGACACCATTTACAGTGTCTTAGGAATAAGGCAAGAATTGGACTATAGTGCTGGAATGGTGAAATTCACTTTAAACCAACAAGATCCACTGGAATTTCTAATGTACTTACTACAAATACTGGAAAGAAAAAACATACTTATAAATTAAATCTTTCACATTTCCTATATGTGGAAGCATACATGCACTCTTTGCAACCATGTAATTCAGGAGCAAGTCCCTAACAAATTCTTTGTGTATGTAACAATACCTAACTGTGACTCCATTCCATTTCAGCAACTGGTGCAAAATGCAAACCATAGCATGTGGTGTACGTCGTGCATTTCTGATGTTCGTTCGAAGCTTCATATACACTCACATAGTCAATATGTGATATTAATGCCCTAAAAATACAATGTTGATGGTACCAAAAATAACTGCAAACGTACTGCCTTCACACACGAACAGATATCGCTTGGCAAAAAAACCTTCACAACAGTAGCCATAATGTACCACACAGGGGCCAATGGAGGCCACTACTGCATACATTAGAAAGCAATTGTCATGGTGGGAATGCAATGATACTTCCAACATTCCAAAGCACAGACTACCTGCAAATCTTGCAAATGCCTGCTTAATATTCTTGAAGCCAAAATGTACTCATTGATGTACAAACCTACTATACCTTACTCCCCAGCACCAACCAGTACCTTCGAAAGTGGACATTTTTTTTTCCTTACACACTATCAACCTAAAGCAACGTTCCATACTAGAAGCATTGCTGAAATGCACTACAGTGTGTGTTGGACAATTTTATCCCCAATGAACCAAAGGAGTACAGTCACACAAACAGTATGTGTACACAAAGCACAGTACCAGTATTTTCCACTGGATACGTGGAAGGGAAAGTGCTAAGTATGAGGGTTCAAAACTATCCTCTGTAACCTCTAAAATCACCACTTAAGCAAATCAGTCACCAGTTCTCAGAGAATAGTCAGACAACTCCAAAACATATGGGCGTATCGCCACATAAATCCGTAATGGGACAGTACCACTTCAAAATGTATATAGATGTCCAAGTAACCACAGGAATGCACAAGCTTCTCTACGTACCCCTTATGAAAGGGACACTGTAAACAGTTAGAATACGCCACCTGGCATCCAACTGCAACCTGAATACGAAAATGTTCTTTGTAGCATCACAACTGCCCAAATCAACCTTCAACAACTACTGTGCTACAAACATAGCATCAAACACTTCCAAAGTATGAGCAGTTACAGTACGCCAACAGGTACGTAACTAGAGTCAGAATTGTGCACTAGCACAGAACAATGTCATAATAATTGCAAACCACCAGCAACAACCAAACGCATAAACAAACAGTGGTACAAAAAGGAAGCAGGTAAACATTTACAAATACCCACCTGCTATACAACGCCAACGATCCTATCAACATGTATAGTCCAGACATCGTACACCATTACATTTCCTCCTACTTCAAGAGTACACCTTAAAAAGTGCTGTAACCACTCCAAACGCCACTATCATTCATTGTGCACCATAGTAACCACGAAAATTCCAAGTTTTTTTTTTTTAAATCCAGCATGGATTATTTTCCCCCACAGACCCAATGATTATGCAAAGAACAACAGGAACTGCGCTGATTTCACAGTACACTGGTTCAAAGCATAGTACTTAGGAAGTACTAGTTATGAGGGTCCACAAAATAAAGAAATGTATGATATGTAGTGGACTACAAACTAACGTAATACCTGCAGTAACCTATTCTGTTCTCTTTTCCCACAGATAATGGCGCAACCAGTACCACAACATTTTGCACTCCATACACAAAACACAGTGCAGACCTTCCTCAAGCCAAACAGTAAGTCTGCAACGATTGCTATTATACTTCTCTACAATAGCCACAGTGCAATAAGTGCACTTATTTCTGCTATAAGCATACCAATACCACAATTTACAATGCACACCTATATTACACTATGCAACTTGTGCCTACGCCCTACACGCTTCACGACACCCTGTACATTGTAGGGCCTCCAGCCATACACAAAACATTGTAAACCCTGCCCACTATTACCGCTGCACTGCAGAGCTATACATATAAACATCTATCCACGTACCACTAACCCCACACATTACAGATGACATTGGCTGCTATTTTTTCCACAGAATACATAACCTGTTTCCTATGTACATGGGTCACCTAAGATAAGTGCATACACTGAATTAACAACACTACAGTAAGCTACCCTACAATCTGCACAATCACAACAATACAACTTCAGGCATGCATCAATACATCTTACGTAAATGTCGTAACTGCTGCAACATTTGGCTCCTTGCTGTCCACTGGCACTGTGTAGGCCATTAGGTCATTTTCATTGTTAAGTACACCATTTCCAAGAAACTTATCCAACCCATATTTCGCGCATAGATCATAGCTCCCCAACCATATTGCAACCACTGCCTTTCTGTTTAACTTTTTAAACTTCTGTTTTGCCTTTTTTATTGTGTAAAGGAAACACCATTTAAAGCCCATAACCGCCTTACAATGTTAGACAAACGTTCACACTAACTGCTTTTCTTTCCTGAACAGTAGCCCCAATCAAGGTCTTGCAGCACGACACCAAACTGCGTACGATGGACCACCCACCCATGTCTTCTGAAGCAGCGAACACAGTCTGACATCACCCACCGTTGCCTCGTAACACACTGCACACATAAGTGGTCCTTACCCACTGTAAAAGCACATTTTATATATTTTGCCATCTGTGCATATACGGCACAATTTCTACGGCACCATCATATCAACTTGTACATTGCACTACCTTCACCATAATTACACTACCAACATTCATAGATACATGCTAAAATCCAAGCACGTTGTCCGCTGATTCCTTGCTTTTTTTCCTGTATATCGTCTCCGGAAATCGAAACCTAACATACCTCTCCTTCAACAGGACACACACTCATTATAAAACAGCCTTGAGGGGGGAAGCATGTTTAGCTCCAAGGTCAGATATTCTATAGAAGTCTAGCAAAAAAAGATGCATAACTTACACTGCAGCTCCTCTGTCCATGTGCCCGAAAGGTAGTCTGCAACAATCCCATCCGCCGTACACTGCAATTTCACACCCACGCAATAGAAGCATGGAATTTGCCAAAAAATATGTAAGTACACCTTTACATCACATGTCTATTGCGATTGACTTTTATTAACATGCTCCTCAGTATGCATATTTAAAAATGTACTCTACCGCTCACTTTCTCTGTACATTGCACAGACCTTTTTGACGGCAGTAAAAAAAAAACGCTGTTACACTGCCATGTCTCCACCATTCCCAGTAAATTGCAACTGTCATTGTAATTTCTTTTGCTGCCATTCTTCCCCACCCCCCTTCAAATGCAGACATACAAGGCAACACGAACATGGAATGCAAGTCGTACTCTAAAGCACCACACCTTCTGCGCACTCGTACCCTGCTACATTCCCTGTTCTGCCCTTTGTATGACCTTTCACACAATTACTACGTCTACGCACCCTCAGTGTACTGAACGTTATAACGGCCACAGGTTCAACCAGCGGTCAACTGGCACACAAATATCTACAGCTCCCAGTTAATTGACCTACTTCTTACCAAAGTAGCTCCTCCATTCTCCAGCAATTCGAGGTGACCCCCATTAGGTTTCTTGTATTGCTTTCTTTGCAGACAGACACACATTGTGCCGTGGGTCCAACTACACTTGCTACCACTGTCAACTTTTGTAAAAAGGAAACATATGAAAACAGCATCTAGTTCCAAATGGTTCCAAGACATTTTCTTGTGTGCAGCCGTTTAATCACAGTATTACCTACAAACCAGAGACCAAGGCACTGGGTTAACATATTACGCTACGCACTAACACACTGTTCATGGTCCATCAGGCAGGCAGCTATTACTACATTAGCCTTCCCGCAAAGTTTTGTCCTGTATGCTGCAACTAATACCCGCTACTTACATCTACTCTTAGTCCTCTTTCTACTCCGTTATCTTGCACCTTACTGCGCATGCCACACCTACCATATTCCAATAGACAGCTGGTGGACCAACCATTGGAAGATTACCATAAGCAATTTATTTTCCATCGTTATTTTCTGGGACGACCGATATGGCCCGGTATGTCCACTTGCGGTTCCTGCTATACGAACCAAACTGCAAACCTTTATTCTGTAACGCATCCCAGAGGCACCAGATGCTACCTTCTCTACAGTTAAAAGAAAATGTATTCGTCCACACGGGCCACCAAGCACCACTACGTACTCCTTTTCCCACTTTCCTAGACAAGAACAGAAGTATAGAATTGCACAGACGTCATTGGTCACTGGATTTTTTTGAGAAATAAAAGAGCAGTGAATGCACCAACTCGAACCTTGTTGTTTACATTTTATGGCAAAATAAAGCACTTCCAACCACTCATTGTATTGTTACTAAAGTATGGAATGTTCTGGAACCGTATATACTCTGTCTGCGCATGCCTGCTTTTGCTTTTGTTTATGTTGTTCCTTTCCAGAGTTCGGTGCTCACATACCATAGTATGCTACGCTTGGCACGCGCATAAAATAAATACCTGGAGTGCACGCCGTGAGGAACGAAAGACTGTCCACAAGTACAGTCACTGATGCCAGTGACAGCTGCGATGGTGTATGCCTCACACAGGCATAGCAAATGGAAGCGATGCACACATTACATTTGCACACACTAAAAGCTCCAACTGCTTCCGTTGCCCATCTCAACAAGTACGCCAAACAAAGGTAGCAGTCAGATTGCCTGCCATCCTGTATATGGCTAGACTTAATAGCGTTGATGGTGTTGTCGGCTGCAAATGTATGTGTTCGACTGAACATTATCCATACTTTACATGTGTAATGCTTATTAACTTGCCATGTTGCACTACTTTCCTTTGCTCTCAAAGTACAGGGTATTATGAGAGGTATACCATACTGTACATTAATTGTGGCATCTCAGTCCGTGAATGGCAACAAGGCCAATGACGTACACAATATTCAAGTGCAGTCACTTTACGCCACCTCTACTTGTGCTAACTGCAACATTTCCTCCACAACCATGCTGTGACAGTGAGCACACACAGGAGACATACATATTTCCAACCGTGTACGCTGGAGTTACATATCAGTATAAGAACTGACCCAAAGAAGGCAAAATTCTGAAACCTTCTTCCGAACAATGTCCACATTGTTACGTCAGAGGCCCGTAGCCATCCACACACAGCAGTAGACGCTTGCCACTCCGAGCACAACATGGTACACAATTACAAAAATCCCTAGATCTGCAATACACTCCCCATCCCCAATAGCCTCTGAAATTCGTCTCCTGCGCACCTACCCCACAACGCTCTATATGTTAGTATCTGCGTACATGGGCCTTGTCGCAAACGTTACGCAGTAAAACAATCCTTTCATGTCCCACTTTCTTACTTCACTCCCTGAAGCGAGGCTCTGTTCACGGCCACACCACTCCTAACACAAATGGTGTCTTATCTCACCAATGCTCCTTTACGAACTTCACCATATCCTCCACATTGATTCTGCAAAGGCGTGGACTTTAGGACACTTACATATTTACATGTGTACTGTATTGCACAAGGTATGCTTATAATAACTTATGCAAATGACCTAAGGCAAAGTGAAAGTACTCTTTGTACATATGTCTGCAATCCACATACCAATATCACAGTACTCCCATACATAGCAGCATTATGTTGGGGGTTTGTTAGCAACAGCCTACTCCTTCGCCACACCCACTGAAAAGCAATCGACCCATGCATGGAAACATGTGACCACTTACCTTTTCTGTCCACAGGTACATATCGGTACAGTAATGAACCCAATCAAGACCACTTTCTTTTACCTACGTCCAACCGGTGCCCACTCTGTTATGTCCAAGGGCCCCAGCCACACACACAAGCCAGTATGGATTTTGCAGGCACAATACTTTCTTTGCGGTTTTGTTGCCAAAAGCCTACTCCTTTGCCACACCCACTGCAAAGCAATGGTGCCGTTAATGGAAACATGTGACCACTTACCTTTCCTGTCCACGGGTACATATTGGTACAGTAATTAACCCAATCAAGGCAGCAGTCTATAACCTACTTCCAACCAGTGGCCACCCTGTTATGTCCAAGGACCCCAGCCATTCACACAAGCAATTAGGGGTTTTGCAGGCACAACACAACATAGCACACCGACTGCAAATATCCTCATATTGTCTCCAGTGCACTCCCCATCCCCAATGGAGTCTGCCTGCACTCACCAAAAAATGATAGTCGCCTCTACAACTGCCCACCGATAAAGTATATGTGAGTACCTGCGTACAAATTCCTTCCCTGTGCCAATGTCTGACTGCCCTCCCTAAAGCAAGGGTGTGATGAAGCCCTAGGCTCTTCGGTACACTTCCGCCCATGCACCCAATCACCTACTCCTTCAACACACTCACTAAAATGCAATGGAGGCATGCATGTTACCATCTGGCCACGTACCTTTCCTGACTACCGGTACGTATGGATACACTAACTAACTTGCACAACTTTATATTCTCTAACCTACTTCCAGCCAGTTGCCAAACTGTTAGATCCAACAGCCCTAGCCATGCACACAATCCAGTACACCTTTGCAGGCACAACACACCATACTACATCAACTGCAAATACCCTCATATTACCTCCAATTCACTCCCCATCCCCAATGCACTCTACCTGGACTCAGTGCACTCTTTCTACGTATGTGTACAATTCACACACCATTATCACAGTCCTCTTATACATGCCTACATTGCGTTTCAGATGTTGTGCAAACACCTACGCTACTCTTTGTACATATGTGTGCAATCCACATACCAATTTCACAGTACTCCCATACATGGCAGCATTTTTTTGCGGTTTTGTTGCCAAAAGCCTACTCCTTCGCCACACCCACTGCAAAGCAATGGAGCCGTTCATGAAACATGTGACCACTTCCCTTTCCTGTACACGGGTACATATTGATACAGTAATGAACCCAATCAAGGCAACATTCTGTAACCTACTTCCAACCAGTGGCCACCCTGTTATGTCCAAGGGCCCCAGCCATTCACACAAGCAATTAGGGGTTTTGCAGGCACAACACAACATAGCACTACGACTGCTAAAATCGTCATATTGTCTCCAATGCACTCCCCATCCCCAATGGAGTCTGCCTGCACTCACCAAAAAATGATATTCGCCTCTACAACTGCCCACCAATAAAGTATATGTGAGTACCTGCTTACAAATTCCTTCCATGTGCCAATGTCTGACTGCCCTCCCTAAAGCAAGGCTGTGCCCAAGCCCTTGTGCAAAGTGTTTCCCCATTCAGTCTATGGAGAAAACAAAATGTGGGACCCCCCCTAGAACTTTGCCCCCAGCCCACACGAAACCTCGCCCAACTTGGCGAAATTCCCTGCCGGCCATATACTTTTTTTTGCAAGGTTTGGTGAGGATTCGTCCAGGGGGAACGAAGTTGTAAACCGCTGAAAAAGTGCTCTTCCTATGAGTTCAGCAACTTAACCATAACTACACAGCCGCTACTGTAATATATACATAGATACGGCCGGAGTCGAGGAGTGACTCAGTCAAGTTAAAAGGAGTTGGTGTTGAGTCGTTCTGTGCCCCCTTTCAAATGTTTGGGAGCATCTGACGTTGGAAGGGTATCTAAGGAACCTGCGGGAGAAGAATCCATAGAAAGAACATTACCGGTAAGTGATTTCTCTTTTTATAGTTAAAGCAATTCCTCTTGTATACTGTCTTTTTGCATTTTGTTCATAGTTCTTCCTCCATGCTCACCCAAGCGGTTTAATATTTTATTTTTTTTCTGGTCGTAAATCTAAAGAAAACCATGCTTTATTTCTAGGGCGAGTTGTCTTAGATTGCCTAATTGAGTTTGGAGCTTACTGATTAACTACATAAAGCACCGTCATATAGAAACTGTCGAGCATAAAAGAAGGATCAGATTCCTCTTTATTTGCCAAGACTATGCTAAAAAGCAAACATTTTCAGCAATGATATTATTACACTTCTGTGCTGAGTAGACTCTCATGAACAAGGGTTAAATCACTACATTTGGAATTAAATCCTCATCGGTAAAGTATATTTTGGAAAATAATTTTTCCATAAAAACATACTCGTACAAAATACAAAAAAAGCACCAGAATGCAACATATAGGGCAATAAAATAATGTACACGGATTAAGAAACAAAGACATCCTTTTCTCAGGCAGCCCCTGATCAAATATAGAAATATCAAATATATTAACATTTACGACTACATTAACATTTTCTTTTGTACAAAGGCACGCCTCAAGAATGATAGGAGTGCCCATCCCACTCTGAGTGTCGGCCCACCGAAGATATATTAGTGCAGGGCATAACTGAACGAATTGTACTTCATGCAATAACAGCCTTATAGTCCCGGCTCTTATCTCGTAATACGCTGGGTAAAACAACTAAAGATGAGCATATTCCTCCAAAGACCCTGCTGCATAGCAAGCATGTCTGGTGTGGGATTAATAATTCCCTCTGGACAATTCATGGACCTGAGCACCTGCCACAACGTGTCATGATTTACTTTATCAAATGCAGTGCTGGGGTCCATGAAGGCCAGGTCAATTGGCTCCTTTTTCACATTCAGAGAGTGGGCCATTACCAAATATAAATTGAGTGATTGCTCTCAAGTGTCCAACCCTGGTCTAAATCCCAGCTGTACAGGGGACAAAATATTATTCAGTACCGCCCAACTCTCAATCCCAGCCAGGAGAATGCGTCCGAAGATTTTGAAGAGGGAATCCAAAAGCAAACTCTGTCTATATGAGCCCGGTTTATCCATTGGCCGTTTCTTAAACATATGTTGGATAATTGCCAAAGGCCATGAGAGAGGTATTATACCCCTAGAGGCAATTGCGTTAAAACAGATTATCCGAATGGGTGCTCCTATATCAACTTCGGCAGTAAATAGGTCTGCCGATATATTATCCAGTCCCGGAGACCTATTGGAATTTTGCCATTTTATCGTCACAATTACTTCAGCCACTGAAAATTCTAGCTTTGTGTCCGTACCTTCTCCCTTACATGGATGAACCCCCTGGTAATCAGATGATGAAGATAAATCGGGCAGACCATGTACAGTTCCAGCACTAAAAAGGCTGATGAAGTGATCCAACCAAACATGGTCAGGGACCATAGTGTCCAGGCATTGGTTCCCAAAAAGTGTTTCATATCATTATTTTCAGAGGCAATCACCAAAGCAGACCGTGATTTACTCTCCATTTCTTTTTTCCTGTTAGCTATAATATTTTTGTAGGATGCTCCTGCCGCAATGATTTCACTTCTAGAGGAAGTTGGGGTTTTTTTTGTTGCAATGTTAACAGCCTTGTTTTAGATTTTGTGCAATATGAGTTAAACACCACAACGAATCCTTCTTGCTGTGGCCACTTACCACAGTGAATGGGTTTGATATTTTGGCCGATAAGGTAGTAAAGTTGGCCAAATTGTTATCCGGTATGCCTCGCCCCTCCAAAAGTGTGTCAATCAACTGTCAATTTAAGGTCATAAGGTTTCTAATTATGTTCCCATGATGAATCGGTTGCCGTTTTTACCTTCTCTTGCTCTTATCAAGAGAGGAATTGGACAAATGGGGTACAAAGCAAGAGTTCTGTCCCATACATTTTTTTTTAAATTCTAGTACAATCAGATAATGGTCGCTAATTATATCACCCTCGACCTGAAAATCCACAACTGACTCCCAGAATTTCTTGTGAAGGCAAACATAATTTATAGACTAACTATCTTGGGCTGTAGAGAACGTAACCTTACCTGGATATCATTGGGGAAGCAGCCTTTCACTGATCGCATACCCCAATCACACTACCTTTACAACAGCCTTAAACCCGCCTAGCATATACTAGTATCAGCCATGATTGGCTTAGGGATCCCCTACCAAGTTGTCTTCTGTTTCATCAAAAAATGCATGACCAGTCCCCCCCTCCCATTTGGACATTGAAATACCCACCTAAGATAAAATCGACATCATGCCTTTCCACATTTTTCAAACGCTTATCCATAATCCTGATCAATTCCGATAGCCCCATCCTCAATATGTAGATGGTTTTCTATTATAAAAATTAGCCAGCAGTATATATTTTGCTTTTATCATTTTAACCCATACCACTTGGAGAGATGATTTCGGCTGCTCAAATGGGATTATCTGGCTGATAAGGTTGGTTTTTACTAGTGTGGCCATCCCACCATAGCAATGCCCATGCACATTTTTCTCAGCTGGAATGCAATGAGCGTCAAAGGCATCTTTTACAATGCCCTTCAGTGACCAGGTTCCCCCGGAGCAGAATATCTGCCTGTTACAAGAATTCCAAGACATCCGGTCTATCCAGCTTATTTTTGGAGCCTGCCACATTCCAGGAAACAGTTACAAGTAATGACAAAATTGGGGCTTCATTAATATTCGTTGATCAGAGAGGTGCCTGAGGAGATTGACAGCAACAACCTGCAGTCCTTTCGAGATGCAGGTGGGCTTTGTTGTAGGGAATCAAAACTTTCCATCTCTGTCAGACACTCTAAACCGTTCCTTACAGGTATAGGTGGAGATAATTAAGTAGATGGAGTGTGTGGAGTGGGGGTGACCTGGTCACTTCCACTGGCCATAGATCCTGTGCTAAGTTGCTCCTAGGCAAATACCTTCCCATGTCAGCATTACTAATCCTGTGTCTTATTGGTTAGGGAAGTGGGGGGTTACAAACTGTAGGACCGGTACGACTCCAGGCGTTGTATGGCCAGGCAAGTGACCTTTCAGAGGATAAAAAAAAGGTCAAAGGTACTATCCATGTGGCGGTTCTGGTTGAAATCTTCCCATGGTTTGAACTAGTGACATACTCTGCAATTGCGAATGTCACCACAATACAATCGTCATCAATGCTTTTGTTAGTAGGTCCCACCCATTTCATCCTTCTGGCCATGAGAATTTGATGCAGATTAACATGCTTCAGGTTGATGTTTGGATTTATCATTGAGTTGTTTGATTAATTAAGGCCTTACAATCTTCACTAATGCCTGCGCTCAACAGTGGTACTTTTAAAATCACAGCCACCAGTAGTAGTGTTTCTGGGGGGAGTTGCAAGAAGTGTAGGGCCCACTTTCCCAGCCATCGAATTCTGGCATTGTTCCGGCACCCTGTCGAATGTATGCGGTGCATGAACGTTTGCCCTGGCAATCTTTGTCCTTATCAGGCAACACCTCAGTAGGATAATCGGGTGAGTGCTTTCCGCCTCCTTATGCATATGCTTCTGATTACCTTCAATGTTCGCCATGGCTTCTTTGTTAAAGGATCTCAGAAAATTTTCCAAAATGCCTAAAGTATTAAAAATATTATTCTTAAAATTGGACATAAAGTCGATCAATAACTGCATTTTGATGATAAGAGCATTATTAGCACAAATAAACTGTCGGAAAAAGGAGCTCAGTTAGACGCATTCCTCACCATCGTTTTCATAGGTATTTTTCCGGATTCTTTTCCCGGCAGGGGCATGATGGCTCGATGGCTCTGGGCGTCTTTTCTTTTGACCATAATGAAATGTTCAATGAGTCCTCTACTCAAAGGTCCTCCCCTAAAGGTACAGTCCTGAATGGTACAGAAATATGACACTTTAATGTTGACAGGTAGTATGAATAACGTAGTGTCTTGTCAGGACTGAATCTCTGTGACTCAGCATCCACTGCTGCGCAGTCCACTACATTCAGGCATCTGTGCCGGGGACTCTGCTTGCCATTGTTTAACCAACTCTCCTCCAGTTTACGCCTGGCAAAAATGCCTTATGAGAGGTCCACCAGCAAGTTTGTAGCTGACATAAACAAGCTGGTTCCTCTCTGCCCAACCTCACAACGGCAGACACACAGTGGTCCCTCTGTGCTTCTGAGTCCCCTCAGCGCCCTTGTTTCCAGAGACTCTTCAACGCCACCAACCCCACCAGTGCGGTGTTCCAGCAGCCGATCACGACAGATCCACCTGCTAGCTCTCCACTGGCTCAAATATGCTCAAATAAGGTAAATAATAAGGTAAATAAGTCAGCTGTTGTGGAACTCAGCAGCTCCTTAATGGCTTTGAGTAGAGGGGAAACCGAAATGACGCCTGGTGCATCTACAACTTCAAAGGATGCTATACCCAGAAAGCAGCCTAAACAGCCCACTGCCAGCCACACTCCGCTACGGCCAAATGTGAAAGATGTTTAAGCATTGGGTTCCACTGGGCTCCTCCGAGGTTAAGGGGGGAAGGTGGATGCACCATTCAGCTGCAGTAGAAACAGCCTGCTGATGTCGCCGCTCTGGCAAAATGTGGGCGAGGTTTAAGCACTGGGTTCCACCGGGCTCCTCCCAGGTTAAGGGAGGCTGCACCATTTAGCTGCAGCAGAAACAGCCCGTTGCCGGCCCACTCTGCTCCCAATTAAATAAAAAAGAAATACCTGTGTGGTTCGTCCATGAAAGAAAGAACATATCACTCACTTTTGCTAAATCGAGTTGCCATATCGACTATCCAAGATATGGCCTGCTACTTGATTCAGTGAAGAAACACGCTGTTGCAGACCCAAATCAGCCATAGAATCACAAAGCGCTTTAGAATGGCCATTATTTGTATCTTCCAAACAGTCATTTAAGACTCTTAAAATTATCTGTGAGAGCAAGGCCTATTGTATCGAGAACATTACATTACAAGATGTGTTCTTGTCTGATGCAGTTATGTATGTAATGCATTTTGTTCAACGCCCTGCTACAACGTTTATCTATACATGGAGATGACAGATCATTTGTGGTTAGTGGGTTCATTTCCCAGTTGGAGTGCCCTGCCATTGTGGTTCTTCAGTTCTTGCTTTGTTTGGCCAAGAGAACATTTGCACTGTTGAGGATGATTTGGAGGTCCCATGTTTATCCTAGTTCAACCCTGGGGAAGTGTCGGATAATTATTATTACTTTTTTTTTAACTACCTAAAGGTTTTGGTTGATTCTAGAGAAGAGACATCATCCGGCCTCTCCTGGGTGGGATTTCTAAAGCAAACTAAGCCTTGAACCTTACTCCTGCAACTACTCCGGCAGCGTCTAACATAAATGCAGAAGCAGTCAAAAAGGCGCAGTATCTCAGCGGAAGGTGACTGGGGGGCCATACCCTGCCCTCTCTTCACGTGAGGTTTCTTAGAAATAGCTGGTGAGCACTCTAAGGTCAGTAATGAATTGACGGGCAGTTCTGAAGGTTTCTTTAGACTCCCTATTTGATGACGTACAGAATAGTAGAGCAATAGCCATGGGCTAGTAAGCTGACCTCTTCTCACACACAATCTCTCCCATTAGGCTCTGTCGAGAGTAGAAGAGACGGTACTTAAAAGATTTTAGCAGGTAATTATGGTCGTACCTCAAGAACCAGTGGCAAAATTAGTTCTGATCCAACCACACACCCCTTTTCTGCCTCTACTGTTATCAAAATAACTGCTAGTGCCTGTTTCTCCACCCCACACTTTGAGTGGCTCCATCGCCACTGCCTCAACCAACCTTCACCTTCGGAATGACTGAGACCCTGGCCACTATCATGGGTGACAAATGCTTCTGCTCCCACGAAACCAGATGGGGTCAAGAGAGGTAAGCAGGTGTAACTTCCTTCAACTAACTGGGCTTTTCATGATTGAATATTGGGTGTCATGGATTTCCCTGATTTTAGAAATTCCAGAACCTGCTACAGAAGCCTGATATTCTGTCAGCAATCCTGTTTGCGTGGCAAGACACAACTTGCATTTTGCACCAAAACCAGGATGATGTAATCAAGGAGGCTAACGGGATTCTCCTTACTAGGTTACTCCCATGACTAAGAAGTTAGACACTAAATGTCTTGATGCATAATCCTCCTCCACGGTTGGCTGTAGTGGCACTGGCTCGTTCCAGAGGAACTTCTATAGGAGCCTCTGTGTCAAATAAAACTAGAACTGATGAAGAAGTGACAAAGCAAGCCTTTATGGATATTTGATAATTGCCTTGATGCCTTTGTGGCCTGCATCTGAAAACAATCGAAAAAGATCAGATATTGGAGGGGATCTTCCATCTGACAAGGAGGAAAAGTTCTTACCAGGCATTACCAAAGCCAAACAGGTGATACTTTGGAAAACATAGCAGGTCATGTGGACATAGTGGCATGTGGCATGTGTCTAGTCCTGGATAATAGGAGGGTATCTTGACTGACAAAAGTAAGCTTTTACCAGAAATGCAAGACAAGAAGAGAGCTCTCCACTACAATGGTATAGGATTATTTGAGTCCTCTCCACATGATGCATTCATTCGAGAAAAATCAAACACTCACTGCAAAATCCCCATCAGCGATTGTAAACAAAGCTTTTGAGACTGTCTACCATCTCCTGCAAAATCTTATGTAATAAGAGGTTTCCAATCAAGGACGTAAAAACAGAGGGGAAGAGATTCCTCATCCCCTTGACCACACATGGCCTAAATCACAAAGGAATTATTCCCCTTCTTTGCAACTGCCCCATTCATATATAACCCTGAGTGACTTGTCTTCCTGGAGTTGTGGGGCACCAGTAGTTTTCCACAGGTTCAGTCTTCTCTTTGCCCCTTACACTCCTCCACCCTTTCCTTTTCTAATGGACTCCTTCCTGCCACGGTTTCGTCAAATATGATAACCCTGTCCACAGCGCAACTGCTCTTGAGAAACATTTCTGCCTTCAGAGGGCAAAGCACGCCTCGGTATCACGCTTCTACATGCCCCACGCTGGACATGACGTCGGGGACAGTATATATTGAGGCGTTGTGACTTCAGTTCCTGTTTTTGATGCACTCTGTTCACTTTTGAGGTTTTTCATTAGTCACAATGCCCAACCCTGCAAAGTCCTCTGGGTTCAAACTTTGCGCAGACTGCAGCCGGCAGATGTAGGTTTCAGATCTGCAGCGGATTTGTTTGTACTGCTTGCTGATCACCCAGGATCGGGGGTCATGTCAGTCCATGCACATGAAGGCCCTTCAGGAACAGACGACAAAACATTTTACCTTCATCCATAAAACGAAAGGTGATATTGCACAGTCTCGTGCAAGGCGCACTGTGAGGACCAATAGTCCAAGGAGATGTCCCTTCCACGTAAGGAAAAGGAGAAGAAAAAGAAGCACTGTAGGAAAGAAATCCTGTTCTCCGAGTGGATCCTCGCACGGGCTTATTTTCTCCAGACATATTAGACAAAGGTCCACAGGAGGATCCTGTGGTCCCCTTCCATGCAGCCTTACACAGAAAGATTTCATCTAATTGGGAAACTCCTGAAGTTATCCCTGCAGTCAATAAAAGATTGTCAGCCAAGTATAGGGTAGCTCAATACTTATCAAAACACCCGACTCCCGAGAGCCTGGTGGTTCAAGCGGCAACTTCATCAAGCAGCAGGTCCGCTTAGCCTACTGTCCCACAGGATAGAGATGACAAAAGGTACGATTCTATGGCAAAAAAAGTCTTTTCTGCTTGTAGTATGGCGTTGAAGTCCATCAACGCCACCTGTGCGCTCACCAGGTTCAGTCACAAACTGTGGGAGTGTGCTTCATCAGCGGCTGACTGCATACCCGAAGGTGAGGAAAGGGAAGCCTTCCTTAACATTATTAAAGATGGCAAAGATGCCATGTGCGAGTCACTTCAAACTGGCATCGATTCCGCTGACAGTATCAGCAGGGCCATGGCGGCAAGTACGACAATCCGCAGGCATGCGTGGTTACGAAAGTCTGGCTTTGCTCCGGATGTACAGGCCAGACTTTTGAATATGCCCTTTGACGGCTCTTCTTTATTCGGTAAAAAGGCTGATGACAGTCTGGAAAAGTTGCAGACATCTGAAGCAGCGGCAAAATCGTTAGGAGCTGCAATCCGCCAAACTCCTTTTCGCCCCTCAGGAACCTCTGGGAGAGGAAAGTCCTTTCGCTATTATTCCGCATTCGGGAAAGGCAGAGGACAGCCGGCTCAAAGAGGCCAAACGAGATCCACCCGAGGTGGACGGGTCAAAAGTACTAAAGCCGCAGCAGCAGCAGGTGCCTCTTTACCCTCGGCATCTGCATCAGCCGCCCCCAAACCACTCTGAGGTCTTTCCACACAAAACACCTGTAGGGGGCAGGTTAACTCGCCATCTGACGGAATAGCAGGCTATAACGTCAGATGCTTGGGCGTTGGAGACAGTTGCCCAGGGTTACTGCCTACCCTTTCTACACATCCCTCAGAGTCATCCACCGGGGCACAGCTCTCTAAAAGTTCCAGATCCGCTCCTCTTGCTGGAAATTATAGACCTGCTAGAGAAAGGTGCCATAGAACCGGTACCTGTAGCGGACAGGAACAAGGGCTGGTACCCCCCCTTACTTTCTCATACCAAAGAAGGACAGAGGACTGAGACCCATCCTGGACTTACGAGAATTGAACAAGTTCCTCAGGAAGGACAAGTTCAAGATGGTAACGCTCTCTCAGATCCTTCAGGCCCTCCATCTCCAGGACTGGCTGGTATCTCTGGACCTTCAGGACGCTTATTTCCATGTGCCAATCCATCTCAAACACAGGAAATACCTGAGGTTCGCAATTGGCGACTCATTATCAATTTCGAGTTCTGCCATTTGGGCTGACCTCCGCCCCAAGGGTCTTCCCCAAGCTAATGTCGGTAGTGGCTGCGAGTCTAAGGAGGGAAGGGATCCACGTCTACCCCTACCTGGACGATTGGCTGATCAGGGCTGTATCTTCGGAACAAGCTCAGATCCAGCTAGATTATGTCTGCCACTTCCTTCACAAACTGGGCTTCTCCCTCAATTTAAAGAAGTCACGGATGATACCATCACAGAGACTCCAGTTCATTGGAGCGGTCCTGGACACTTCCCTAGGAAAAGCCTCACCACTAGAGGTGAGGGCTCAAGATAATCTGCAGATGGTCAACAAGTTCCAAAATGCCCAACGTCTCCCAGCCTTGCATCCTGCATCTTCCTTGTGCCAGAGGCTCGCCTGAGAATGCGATCTCTTCAGTAGGCACTGAGCACTGAGGGAGAATGACAGATCTCTGGATTCCGGACAAGGAAGCCCACGACCTTCTATGGTGGGCCTATCCAGAGAACATCTTGACAGGAGAACTGTTTTGGCAACCATGGCCGGAGATAACAGTAGTCACAGACGCCTCACTCACGGGGTGGGGAGCCCATGCCAACGACTTAACCATCAGCGGTCGTTGGTCTCCATCGGTGTCCAGACTACACATCAACCTATTAGAGCTGAGAGCGATCAGACTAGCGCTGAAAGCTTTCCTGCCATCAGTACAGGGGAGAAATGTCCTGATAATGATGGACAACACTGTGGCCATGCACTACCTCAACAAAAGAGGAGGTGTAGGGTCACTGCCACTGTGCAGAGAGGCAGTGCAGCTCTGGCTTTGGGCAATTCAGGAAGGAATCTCTCTATCGGCAGTCCACCTAGCCGGAGAGAAGAACTTGACAGCGGACGCTCTGAGCAGGCGGAGCACAGTCTCCCACGAGTGGGAGCTAGCTCAGGAAGTCCTTCAAGAGATCTTCGCCCTTTGGGGAACCCCTCAGGTGGATCTGTTCGCCACAAGCACCATTAGGAAGTGCGATCTGTTCTGTTCAAGGGAATTTCCCCCGAGAGGAGCTCTAGGAGACGCGTTTGTAGTGGACTGGGAGTTCCCACTCCTTTACGTGTTTCCACCAGTCCCTGTTATTCCTCAAATGATCAGGAGGTTGAGAAGATTCTGGAAAACCATGATCCTAATTGCCCCGGACTGGGCCAGGAGAGTGTGGTACCCGGACCTTCTAGATATGTCCATCTGCCCTCCAATCCGTCTTCCACTCAAAGAGAATCTTCTCTCGCAGGAGGGAGGTCAGGTTCTCCATCCAGACATCAGAACCCTCAACCTTCATGCTTGGCTTCTGAAAGGGTGAGGTACAAGGATTGGGACCTCCCTTATGACGTCATGGAGGTGTTGCTTTCGGCCAGAAGGCCAGCAACAAAATCTTTATACCGCTGCCGTTGGAACAAATTTAGCTGCTGGTGTAGATAAGGGAATATCGACCCTTTTTCATGTGGTACACCAATGGTGTTATCGTTTCTACTCTACTTGGCAAACTCAGGCCTTCAAGTTGGCACTGTAAAAGGCTATCTCGCAGCGCTTTCAATCTTCAAGCGCACTGCGGAGGAACCATCGTATTTCAAACTACCTCTAGTAATACAATTTCTCAAGGATTAACTAATGTTTATCCTCCAAGACCATTCCAAGTTCCCTTATGGGACTTTAATCTAGTCTTAAACTTCCTAATGGGTACTCCATTCGAACCACTCCACTCTTGTTAGCTGAGATTTATCACGCTTAAAACTGTCCTATTGGTAGCACTAACATCTGCTAGGAGGGTGAGCGAGCTACAAGCTCTCTTGTAAACCCCCCCCCCATACAATTTTCCATAAGGACAAAGTTGTCCTACAGGTGAAGCCTAATTTCCTCCCAAAGGTGGTTTCTGAATTTCATATTGCTCAGAAAATTACCTTACCTTCGTTCTACCCTCCTCCCCATCTGGGGAAAGAGGAAGAAAGGCTACATAGGCTGGACCCAAGGCGAGCTCTGAGCTTTTACATCCGCAGACTGGCTAGGATTAGGCAAGCAGACCAACTGTTTGTAGGATACTCAGTTCACAAGTTGGGACTACCCATAACAAAACAGACCATTTCCAGGTGGATTATTTTGGCCATTCTGGAATGTTACAAACTGGCAGGGAAAGAGCCACCACAAAATCTTAGGGCTCATTCAACCAGGGGTATTGCAGCCTCTTCGGCCCTCCAAAGAGGGGTACCGGTCCAAGACATATGTGCGGCTGCCACATGGTCGTCCGCACATACGTTCACAAAATTTTACAACTTGGATTCCTCCGCTAGTCAAGAGACCAGATTTGGAAAAGCCGTATTACATGCGTTCATTCCTAAAAGGGATACATGACATTATTACTCCCACCTCCAATTACATGCCACTGCTATGGGAGTCTATCAAATATAAGGAATACGTCAGAGGACACAATCCCTTCGAAGAACAAGTTACTTCTTACCTTGTAACGTTCTTTCGATGGGATGTTCCTCCCATCCATCCCCGCAGTGATACTTCCCTTGTGGTTGCGGTTTACGCTCCTTCAAGGTCAATAACCAATTGAGGCATGATTTGTCTTATGCTACAAAACGGAACTGAGCAATGGACGCCGCGCGTGGCTATTTATGGGCATGGTGACGTCGACACGGTGGCTGTCGAGGGACATAGACTCGGCGGACGTCGACGCGCAGCGCCCTCTACAGAGAAAATATTTCCGAGGCCAGCAAGCTGGAGACGAATTATCAAAGATAAGGAATACGTCGGAGGAGCATCCCGTTGAAAGAACGTTACAAGGTAAGAAGTAACTTATTCATCTATCCTATTTTTAAGATAGGCGATCGCAAAAAAGCTTGCTGGTCTATAGACCTATATCGGTTTTGGATACATTTAAAATCTTTGGCTGCATTATATTGGGGCGCATTGAGAAATGGATTTCATCACTCAGTGCTTTCAGATATTCAATATGGTTTCAGACCGGGCGTGTGGACTTGCGAACAAGCCTTGATTTTATACTTGGTGGGGGCACAGTCTGTGTTTGTAAAGAGAGAACCGATCTACCTGGCTTTCATGGACCTAAGCAACGTTTTCGATAAAGTAATTGAGAGACAAACTCTGGTCGGTGCTCGGGTCTATGGGTTGTCCTGCTGGGATATTGAGGGTCCTGCAGTTGGTCCACGGAGGCACCAAGGCATGTTTTCGCTCTGGGGTGCAGGGCCAATGCACTCAATTTTTTTGTCAGCACAGGAGCCCTCAAGGGCTGTGTCCTGGCACCAATCCTATTTACGCTATAAATAAACGGTCTTGCTCTTGTTGACTCAAATTGATTTATTACCCTTGTGTGGGCAATAAACCCTTTCCTCTGTTAGCTTATGCTGCTCGCACGCCTAATGCCTTGCAACGATTGATCAATGTGTACAGATACTTCATGACAAATTTGGATTCGAAAATTACTACAACAAAATCAGCTGTCATGGCATGTGCTGCAGGGCGTAGGAAGAAAACTGAAATGCATAAGATGCTGAGCAATGGGTCCGCAATCATGAGGGTGAAAGAGTTTGATTACCTGGAAATTCGTTTTTCAGAGAACTGGAAGGGTAATGCACACACGCATAAACGGAATCAAAATGAGTCAGACACTGGGTAGGGTAACTCGTTTTTATGCAATTGTGCCAGGGGAAACCGCTCGACCTGATAATGAAAGTCTACAATGCTTAAAGAAGGTTGACAATGAACTACGGGCCTCACTTTGGGGGCACGAAGAAGCCTCTCCACTCCAGACCTTAGAGAATAAATTCTTCAAGAAAGTGCTGGCCTTGCCCTGCTCAGCCCCGACTTTTGTGGTTCATGCTGAGCTCGGAGCAAAATATTTGGCAGAAGAATGGTACCAGGCCCCATTACTACATTGGCTGGGCATTTGTCAAACCCTAGAGACCATGACACTATGCCCTGCAAAGAATAATGTGTTCTCTACATTAAAGATATTAGGGATATAAGGTGATGTGTGACACTTTATGAACCACGACCACCAAAGATATGTCGCTCATAAACTGAGTGGTACATAACACGAGCGTCTTTGTAATGTGTATGTGCCTCCATTATGAGAGTTCCAATGGATTCCTTCCTCATCTTTGAGGTCTATCTCCCAGCAAAGCTATTCTTCAGAAACTTTCCCACCACCAGAGGGCAAAGTGTGGCTCCGCCCAATGCCTCTATGTGCCCCCAGCTGGACATGTCAAGGTCAGTATATACAGACGAGGTGCCACGCCCTGTGACCTTAGTTCCTTTTTTCCACGCACTCTATTTGCTTTATGAACACAGCTTCTGTGAAGTTTTCCCTTTGCGTTCTTTTTCCACTAATATGCTGAATTCAAAAAAGTCTTCAGGTTTCAAACCCTGCGTCGATTGCAGACATCAAATGTCTGTTTCGGATCCTCATCGGATTTCCCTTTGCTGCCTCAGTGAGGGACTGTTAGGCAGAATCCTGTGCAGTGCCCTTAGGGACCACTACACACAATTAAGACTACAAGTGGTAATACAAGTTCACCTTTGGTACAAGCCTGTACTATACTGTTAAAGTGGTAGCAGTAGCGGAGCAGCCAGACTTATCTCGAGTAAATGAGCAATAGTAGAGATTACACAAAGGACCACAATTACTGTGACTCAAGCAAACACTGACTCAAGGTTTCAGGTAAATAATATAAGTACACTTATTTAAAACCATCTGTTTATAAAACAGTTCACTTATATAAATTCAAAACCACACGTAAAATACACCACACACAACCACTTCCACTTGTTCCAGTAAATTCAAGGTAAGTACATTAGGATTTGACTGACCGGTGTTGCAATACTAACACGTGCCCGCGGATAGAAATGCTCATGAAGTTAAAACACACTTTGTACTTTAGAATTTCAAACAAGGGAAAAGGTGTTAAAATCACAGGCAATACGTTTGTCTAGGCAAGGGAATCAGAGGACTTGTTCAAAGATACAGATTAAAGTCAATAGGCCTGCGCCAGTGTCTATGGAGCAAATGCTCAGTTGCCGAGGAGCACACATTGAACAGTTCGAGATTCGAGATGCCAAGAGTACTTAGATATTGTCAGATGGAAGGAAAAGTTATAAGAGGGAGGGAAGAAAGTATAAATCTTCGTGGAGGAAAAGGGTTCATCCCGATTCCGGATGTTCAGTCGGAGAGAATGACCAAATGTGCACATTACCTTATTCCGTTGGAAAAAAGCTGGTGCCACGGCAGTTGTTCCTGGTAGTTCCTGCACACTCACGGTTCCTGCGGCTTCAGTCGTGGGGACAACGACGACGTCTGGCGCGATCTGCACTACCCAGGGATGAGGCCAGCAGCAGCGAAAAAGACAACGATGAATAAAAGGTGTGCTCCTTTAAATCAGGAGAGGGCTCTTCTGATGGCTATCCGGACCACAACAGCACAGCAGTGATTTCGACCCAGGAGAGGATGCTCTGACTGAAGAAAGGGTGAGCTGTTTGATCCCACCAGGCTCAAGGGAAGAAGACTCCGGACTGGATCTTCTCTTGTCGTTGAAGGGTAGATAGCTGAGGACTGCAGCAGGGCTTCACCGGGATCCGGGGTTGCAGCAGCTGTCTTCTTCTCCGCTTCTCTTCGGTTCCTTGCAGTTCCAGTGGCGACTCTGCCTTCTAGCCCAAGAGTCCTGCCTTTTATGCCAAAATCCCCCATTCACACAGCCTGGCTATCAATCACTCAGCAGGGGGGTTGTCCAGCCCGGACAACCACCTCAGCCAATCAACACAAAGTGCGACTTGGGTCTCCAAGGAGACCCTGTGCAGGGGGTGACTACACCCCTCCCTCACATTCAGCCCACCTAGACACCCAGACGCCAAAGGAGGGCTTTTGGTCAGAAGCCCGCCAAAGGTCAGCAAACAAAGAAAGACCCAAGAAGGATGCTAACAAAAAGAAATGGCGATTAAACCCAACCAGAGCCGAAATAAAAAGTATTTGGGCAAGCGGGTTTAAAGTTTGAGGCTACTAAAATAGCCTAAAACGTTACCACGTTATATAATATAACCGCGGTAGGACAATTAGGGTAGGTACCACTGCCACCAGCCAAGTCTTAATGTTAAGGGAACAAAACAATGCTCCAAGAGGCACAGATAAAAAGGGTTAAGAATTAACCCTTTTCAAAACTCCATATAAGATGGGGTGTACTGGATCCGTGGTTAAAAGTGACTATGTAAAGGTAATGGCAACTTTACCCTTTTCTGGGGGACAGGAGTCGGCCCCAGAAAATGGAGTCGGTGGGAAGCCTAGGAGACAACCCTGCGTTACTGCACTGAAGGTGCTGCGTAACACACAAAGGAGTGGGGCTACTGTAGTGGTGTACTTGTGGTCCACAATCACAAAAACAGTCAGAATACACATGGCAAAACACAGATAAGAGTGGTGGAAAAGCTCACACTCTTACCAGGTGGAAAAAATAAACTCCAGAAATCCAGCAAAGCTGCTGAGGGACTCGCAAGGTAAGGGAAATTAGCCATTGAATGAGAATTCTCCCTAACAGGGACATGACGAGCAAGATTGCGCATCTTGTTAGTCGATGCACTCTAATGCACTCTGGGAAAGTGAGGCGAAGTTGTTCACTTTTCTTCACAAGGAGAAGAGTGATAAGCGGATCGCTACACTGAAAAACAGTCTCCAGTCCGCAAGGACAAAAAGAAGCACCACAAGAGATCCGGGTCTCCAGGCCGTTCTTGCAAACAGCATTGTTCTTCCTCGTAGAAGAAGAGGAGCCACCAGGGAATTTTCTGAAGAAACACCTTCACAGGTATTTTTCCCACCCAATCCTCTACTACAGAAAAATTGGAGCCCTGCAGGTGTAAGATGTTCGACATCTTTGCCAAGGGACCAGCACCAGTGGTTCTGGCGCAGATGGGCGCAGCCCCACTGGCACCAACTGAGTTTGCTGCTCTAGGACGAGACGGTAGAAACTCAGATATGTCAAGATCCCGTCTCATAGTTGCACCGCTTTGTCTTCGGACGTCTCTACATTTCCTCCATGGCGCCACCAGAGCCGGTCTGCTGGGGCTCTTAAAGAGTATGATACTCTCCCTAGTGGTACATTCATGGTGTCTCATCTAGAAGACATTTATGATGAAGAAGGGGACCCCATTCCCTTTGGCATGCAACCCTTACAACCTAGGAAAATCAGGGACTTCCCAGAACTTCTAAAATGAACCGGGGACTTGGTAGACCTTGGAGCCAATTTGCAGGATGCAAGTGTCCTGAATACCCCACCGGAAGTGGACATGCTCCTGGCTCCTACCCTGGGAAACCCTCCGACAGCTATTCAGTGCCTTTTTGCTAAGGTAGTGGATAGCTTGGGTCTTTCAGCACCCTCACGCCCCCAGGAGCAATATGAGCTGACCAACATTCTGCATGAGGGCCCAAAGAATGATACTCTATTGCCTTTCAAACAGGCGGTTGAAGCACCATTCCTGAAGCTTTGCATTGGAACCAGTCTCAGTCCTAACTTGGATCTGTGACCTAGCCAGAAAACACAGGCTTGCACCCGCTGATCAAAACTTTGCATCAGCACATGCATCACTGGAAATCTTGGTTGTGTAGGCTGCCACGGGCCACATCCTTTCCCTCGTTGCCTCCTGATATGAAGAGCAAATGGCTGGATGTCTGAGGCAGGAACGGTTTTAGTTCCTGTTAGCCTGGCCCTATGTTTTATGAACGCCTCCTGTACACTGGCCAAGTTCTCTTGAATAAATCTGGTCCATCATATTGGAGGCAGCGGAACACATCTCTGAGGGTGAGATGAGGTATGGATTTGAGGCTCTGATCCATGACTGCAAAGAGTCCTCTCTCCAGATCCTCCAATCAGTCCTGGACAGTGAAGACTTTCTGGTCTATGGCTATCAGCACAGTCTTGAGAAGTTACTTATGGCTGAGGATGTTAGGGTTTGACCCGGATGTTCAGTAAAAGCTTCTGGACATGACGTTTGCTGGCAACAACCTGTTAGGTACGAAGGCCAATGAGTCACTGCAGATGTTCCAGACCTCAAAGGCGACTGTGAAATCGCTGGGGCTGTCTGTGCAACAACAACCTTTGAGCACTGCAGGCAAGGGTTTTTGCACCATCTCCAACAGGGGGGGGTCAAGCCCCATCTGGAAAGCAGGTGCAGTGCCACCCCAACAGGTTTCGGGGTGGCCGAGTCGCAACCTCCACCGTCCCCTCGGGTGTCCCAGGTGCCATGACTCGGAGTCAAACTGCCACCACAAGTCCCCTGTGTGGGCAGGGTATCCCAATTCGGCGAGGAATTGGGGTATTACCACTTCTAACTTTTGGGCCTTAGAGGACATTCACTAGGGATACTGTCTCCCTTTCGCTCTACGGACCACCTGCTGGACAGACAGTTCTTGCCCCCAGATCCTCTCCAGTTGGAGGAGGTCCGTCAGTTTTTGGCTTCGAGTGCCATAGACCCAATAACCTGCTCGGTACGATGCAAGGGCTGGTACTCAACCTATTTACTGGTCACAAAGAAGGATGAGGGCCTCCGTCCCATTCTAGAGCTGAAGCTCCTTCCGCCACTCCCTGAAAGCTCATCTTCTACACTCCCCGCCTGACTTCCCTTCCCTACCCCTCCTCTCCTACCCTTGCCTCCTCCTTTCCCCCATCCTCTCCCCTTCCCCTCTGACCTTAAATTAGTAACAAAATACTTAAAGGCAATGAGGACACCAGATCACTCCCCCTTCCCTTCCGCTCCCCTCCTCCCTCGCCCCTACCTCAAATCCTACACCGTAACTCCCTTCACCTACCCCCTCCTGTACCCTATCCCCACCCTCCCCCTACTTAATGTTCTAATGACCTGTTCACGTTTGTAAATATGCTTCTCTCACTTTGTACCTGTTGTTATATTGTAAAGCGCTTTGGCTTAAAGCGCTATATAAATTCAATAAACATAAGCATAAACAAGTACAAAATGGTCACTCTTGTCCAGAACCTTTAGGCCCAGGACCTGCAGGATTTTCTTGTCACCTTGTGCTGTGCCCATGCACAAGAAGCACAGGAGGTTCCCGAGATGCGAAGTGGGAAAATCCTATGACCAATTCAAGGTCCTGCCATTTGGTCTTTCATCGATGCAAAGGGCTTTCTCCAAGCTGTTGGCAGCAGTAGTGGCTTGCCACAGAAGGGAGGGCATCCATGTGTTTCCCTATCTGGACGAATGGCTCGTCCAAGCTTGCTCCCAAGACTAGGTGTTGGCACACTCGTGCAGGATGTGCAACCTGTTGCACAGCTTGGGCATCTCCCTGAATATCAGTAATATCAAGTTTCACCCTCCCAATCCCTCTGATTCATCGGAGCAACCTTGCACACTCTTTTTGGTTGAGCCTTCCCTTCCAAGGACAGAGTAGCGAACATCTCGGAGATGGTTCATGCCTTTCAATCACAGCAAAAAGTTGCTGCGTCAGCTTTTCTGTGCATGCTGGGTCTCAGGGCATCCTACATGCTTGTAGTGCCTGAGGCCCGTTTGCACATTAGGTCGCTTCAGTGGCTTCTGATTTGCCAGTGGTCTTGGTTTCAGGGATGAACCATCTGATGTTCTTCAGGTCTCGGCGAAGGTGAGCAGAGACCTGATGTGGTGGTCACTGAGAGACAACTCATTGCAAGGGTCATTGTTCCGACGCCGTAGCCCCAACTGACTCCGTCACAGATGCATGCCTGAATGGCTGGGGCTTTCACCTTCAAACCTTGCAGTGAGCAATATGCAATCCCCATCATAATGCCGGAAGGGCATCAATTTGCTGTACTTGAGGGTTATCAGCCTGGTCCTGGTCCCTTTCCGCCCCTCTGTACAAGGCAAGACTGCGCTGGTCCTAACAGACAACACTATTGACATGCACTAACTAAACAAGCAGGGTGGTGTGGGCTCCTTGCTTCTGTAAGGAGAAGCAATGTGGTTGTGGTTCTGGGCTTTGGAGAACGTGTCTGATGGTGACTCACCTGGACAGCAAGGATAAACTGCTGGCAGATGCTTTTAATTAACTAATAATGCCCATGAGTGGGAGCTCTGTGAGGGAGTACTGGAGGAGATTTCCTCCCTGTTGGGAAACGCCTCAAGCGGATCTTTTCACTTCCGGTGTGAACAGCAATTGCAGGTAGTTCTGCTGCAGGGAATTTCCTCGATGGGGACCTTGTGGAGATGCCTTGACAATCTATTGGGACTTTGATCTGCTCTGTGTTCCCACCAAGTCCTGTCATTCTGCTGGCTCTCCAGTGATTGTGCTTTTATGGATCTACAATGATCTTGATCACCTCAGATTTTGCCTGGAGAACATGGTACCTAGAATTGCTAGACATGTCCATCTGATTACCTTGGTGTCTGCTGCAGAGGCCTGACGTACTCTCATTCAGATGGGCAGATTCTGCATAGAGCCTCCACAGCCTGAACCTTAATGCCTGGATGCTGAAAGGTTAAGGTATAAAGAGTGGTATATGTTAGAGGATGTCTTCAATGTACTCTATGCTAGGAGAGCCGCCACTAAATCCATCTATGCATGTAGGTAGTGTACGTTTTCAGCTTTCTGTCGGAGGAAGGATCTGGACCTTTTCACCTGCTCCACATCCTCGGTACTTGATTTTCTGCTTTCTTTGGCCCGGATGGTCCTGCAGATTGACAGTGTGACGAGGTATCTTGCTGTCAATTCTGTTTTCAGAAGGTCCCCTGAGCAGAGCTCTTTGTTTCACGATCCCCACATCATGCAATTCTTTAGGGGTCTTGATAATCTGTTTCCCCCATGGCAGTTTATGGTTCCAGATTGGGATTTGAATTTAGTGTTAACATTTTAATGGGTGCTCTGTTTCAGCCCCTTCGTTCTTGTTCTTTAAGTCTGCTCATCTTTAAGGTGATTTTACTGGTCCCCATCACTTCTGCTAGATGGGTGAGTGAGCTTCAGGCATTATCAGTTAAGCCTCCCTACTTGGTATTCTACAAGGAGAAGGTGACCTTGAGAGTAAGGCATTATTTTCTCCTGATTTTAACCTCTCAAAAGATCCATCTTCCTGTATTTTTTTCCTCCGCTTCGCTCTCCCAAGACAGAGGAATGTTTCCATTGGCTGGACTCAGTGCTGGCCCTCCGCTACTACATCTCTTGGATGAGAGAGGCCTGGATGGATGACCAGCTTTTCATTGCTTATGCTGCTGCAGTGTTGAGACCAAACATACCCTGTCAAGGTGGATAATCCTCTGCATCTCTGAATTCTACGGTCTGGCTGGTAAGGATGTTCCTGAGGGTCTCGGGGCACATTCCACGAGATGACTGGCTGCCACCTTTGCTCTGCGATGTGGAGTCCCTGTTCTAGACATTTGCCAGGCGGCTACATGGACTTAGTTTGCTAAACATTACTGCCTGGATTCTCAATCTGGTCCAGGCACTCGTTTTGGCAGAGCTGTCCTGCATACTTTTCTGATTAAGGTGGTGTCCTTTTTTATCCTCCCTCCTCCAGGTCATTGTACTGCCATGGTATTCTATCAAAGATGAGCAATCTGTGGGAGGAAGGAATCCATTAGAAGAACAAATTACTTGACTCTCAGTAATGTTCTTTATGAAAAGTAATCCTGCACTATTCCTGCACTTATCTTCCTAATCGTATTTATTTACTGTATTAGTTCTGCCTTTTGTTACCACAAACATTCACCACTCAACAGTCTTATGCTTGGATTCCGCCACCTTCTGAGTTGGCTTGACAGCCCCATAGTTTGTATTGGGGAATTAATCTGTGGAACTATAAATACACAGTTGGCATTTTAAGCCTACAAATCTACTAGGATTGCTATAGCATTTTCTCGAGCTTTGCACATGCCCAACACTACTCAAACTCTCTTCTGATATTCTAAAACTGCATTGGCATCCCAGTGTGTGGTTTTGTTCGTTTTCTCTTCTGTGACGCTTCTTTCTCGAAAATAGCCCATATATTTCAGGGATGAACATGCATCCATACGAATGCAAGCCCTCTCCATCTGCAAACTACTTTCCATTCTTCTTACTTTCCCTTGCTCATGCTATTCTTTCCAGTATTATATGGTCTAGTTTCGCCTGGCTGTGGCAGAATATGCCTCGGTCAAGTGCTTTGAATTGTGTTGTGATTCTACTCGGTAATAACATGACATATGCCACACTCTCTACATGATCAGCCAATTTGTTCTATTACTCAGCACCATATTGTCCTCTGCCAGAACATTTTTGGGAGGCAGGATTCAAGAATTCCTAGAATCGTGACTCGTTTTTAGGGACCCACTCTAGGAGCTGCCTAGATTCACATTTTGCTCCGTGAGTGCCTATCCACGCCCCACTTCCAATAAAACGTTACTTGAACTTTTTCCATATATGTCACAGCCCATATTCCTTTCCTAGTCCTAGCATTTGGTCGAATGTACCACATAAGTGCATTCTGAATATTTTCGTACATCTTCAAATTCGATCGGTATATCCTTAGTCGTCCATGTAGCTACATTAACTTCTTTACACATCTTTACTTCTGCCATTGCATTATTCAGTACATCTTTCAATCCCTTTTCCCCTATTCATTTTACTGCAACTGAAAAAAACAGCTCTCCAAGGCCATCCCTCTGCCTCTATCCGTCTTGTCCACATCCTTGTCCATGCTCTAATCCCCAAAATAGATGTAAATATTCTCCTTCCTCCCGACTGTCATTGTCTCATTGGTAAAAGTTTGATTTTTGCATTGTTTGTTTTGCCACAACTCTTAATTATAAAACCTGAAATAGAATCACAGTTGTAGTTCCAGTAAATAACTTCCATTTTATCCGCAGCTTCTGTCGTGTCTGTAAAAACGTCAACTGTTTGGAAACTGTGAGGCATGTCCTCACCGAGTGCCCTGGTATGGGAACACCTATTTTGGTAAACCTTATTGAATACCCTTATAACTTGGCATCAGTCAGTGAGAGCGCCTTCTGGCCCCACTGTTTGAGCACAAGTAGTAACAGTTTACATCTGGCATTATAGTGCACATGGGTATCTTTTGAACAATTGGTGGAGGCACAAGGAAATAAGTGAAATCTGTTACTCAATTTTAGTGTGACCCTGCTCACTTATAGCTATGTTGACAAGGGGTCCATTGATGGAGACATGTTCTGTCTTGTTTGGTTTGTTTGTCAGGCATTCGCCCGTCATTGCCACTGTGGTAATAACTTGTTTTTGAATTTTTGAATGTCACTAACGAAAGTGTACATAACCGTGTCATATTAGTACACCCAACAGTCCGCATTCACCTCATATCTGACTCCCACTGTCATCAGTCATTCAGATGATTAGTAAATGATGCGTACTGAAACATAAAAGTATTAGGTCTACTCTTTTCTCTCAGTAATTTTCTCCTTTACATTATATACAAAGTGCCCTTTTCCCCTTAAATCAACAGACCTTTTCTCTTGATCTGTCATACATGTTTCATTGAAATGTCTGGCATATCGGAAACATTTGTGGCATACATAGCGAAACCCATCCTGTCTGAAATAATGTAGGGGTCTGTCCATTTGCTTTTGGGGAACATCTGTTTGTCGGTGCTCCGCAGCATCACCAAATCTCTGCCTACAAATTCTGTAAAATATGACGTTTTCTCCTGCTATTGAGCAGATATTTTCCTGTACACTTTCTGATTTTGCCACGCCTCCTTTCCAATGCTGTGTGGTGTTAAAGACAACTATTTTTTTCAGTGCTGACCCGCCTGCTCCTAAACAATACTTTGTAAGGAGATGGTTTCATAGCAGTGGTGATTAACATTTTGCTAGTCCAGGGATAGCAATGGTTTGCTTCAATACATGATAGCCTAGGTGGATTGTGCTATGCAATAAACATTCTGTGAGCTTTCTGGGAAGAGTGCTGTTCCTGTGTTCAGTACTCATTCTGCCATGGTCCAGGCACTGACTTCAACGTTTAAGTGAGGGGAGACTTTCCTGGATACCTGACAGACGTGTTATGGTCTTCCTTGTAATCACCAAGTATTATTTCCTCAATTAATTAACCGGCGAGAATGTAAGTTTTGTGCTCCATTTTGCAGAATTCCCTTGTTTATGTTGCTCTTGTTCATGCATCTACTGGTCTGGGAGTCTTTAAAAGAAAAAAGGGAATCTGTGGCAGAATAGTATCCTTTAGAAGAACAAGTTGCTTACCTTAGAAAATGTTCCTTTGGATAGATAGAATATTCCTCCTAATGATTGTACATCGGTCCTTGCACCAGATTACTTGTAATTTAATGTGGCTTTTATACTCTTAGAAATATCCTCTTGGTGCAAGTGTGGCTTTGGAATCCTTTTCAGTGACCAGAGCATGCTCTACATGTCTACTAAATGTGTATGTGGAGCCAGTTGTGCCTTCAAGACTTTGGTTTCCATTCCTCTACGTGCTCAGAATGAGCTGCTTTATTTCTTCTTTTCTAGCTTGCCATGTCTCCCCCAAACTCTCTCGGGTTTTAAACCCTGCAAAAAATACTGGAAGCCCTTGTCCATTTCAGCCTCACACAGTCATCATCTTTTGCTTGGTCCCCCTGCAGTATGACACCAATGAATGGAGCTCCTGTCAGTCATTACATTCCAGGGCCATTAAAGAATGTGTTGCAGTGACCTTCACGATCCAGGGAGAAAGGAAGTGAAATGAGTGCAATAGACCCCACTGTGTTGAGGTTCCTTGTCTTGGGCAAAAGGATCAGACTGTTAAACTTCTGTGACTGCTTTTGAAGCATACCTCTCAAACCAGGATCGTGATTTCTTGATCTAATCTAATCATTGGAGCCTAAATTAGTTTACCCCTATGCGCAGGCCTATTCCTGCGTGGGAATTAAAAGGGGAATTGTTGGTGTCGTGTACAAACCATTTAAACCCATGACCTCTGCAGACCTTAGGCATCTGTTATGTAGAACTGCTTTCCTGGTGGCAGTTAAATCAAACCCGTCGAATTAGCAAAATGCAAACTTTATCAGCGTCAGATCCTCCTATTTCTTTTCATAAAGATAAGGTGATTCTACGGACTCGCCTGACCTTTCTTACAAAGGTGGTGTATGAGTTCCACATGAATCAAGAAATCGTATATCTGGTCTTTTTCCCTTAATGTTTTACAGTGACTGAATGTCTGCATGGCCCCGAGGTTCTATCTCAAGAAGGCTAGACCTTATAGATCTTAGGACAGAAAGTCACTTTTGAGGTGTACCCAGCTAAGCAGAAAAACAGCAAAAGCAATAATAGACGGATGGATTCTGTCCTGCATCACTCATTGCTATGAATTGCAGTGTAGAGTTCCACCTTCACGCACATCTAACAAGATAAAAACACTGCAGTGCTTTTCAGAGGCAAATGTCATTGGAGGCGATTTGCAAAGCAGCTACCTGAGCCTCCCCCTTCTCTTTCAACAGCAACTCCACAGCAGTTGCTCTATTTCGACAGGCTGTCCGCTGGCACATTGTCACAACATTGTAGGTTCCTCCTCTCTGTCTAGAATGGTGCTTGGTACTCTCCCACAAATATGGGGGGGAAGGGGACAACATAAAACTAAGGAAAGGTTACTTTCCATAGTGACTACTGTACTCCTAGTCCAAAGTCCCCTTTCCTTTGCATGTTTTCCTCCATACCCCTGAAACTGTATTTAGTCCTTCTTGTCCTCTAAGCAAGAAAAGGGACTGATGGGAAGAAGTGTAGGGCGGTGGAATGGGCATGGCCACTTTCCACATGTGCAGCCTGCCTGCCTGTGCACATTTAAAAGGGAGGCATGTGTTGCAGTGTATGCGCTATCGTCCTGTTCCTTGTCTGTAAGAAACTCCCATACATATGAAGGAAAAGGGTCTTCAGACCAGGAAAACAGTAGTCACTACAGTGAGTAGCTTTTCCTTCATTTAGCTTGGACATTCCATCACAGCCTGCTGAACATCCTCAAGCCCCCCCCACCCCCTTCCAGCAGTACAACTTAATTAACTTTGTTCCTTATATGCGCCCCAGTGTTACATGATCGGCCCACATGTGTACCTACTGAAAATCCGGTTGGATGGCTGCATGTGAATGAACTTAATAAGCCTGGTTTTCAAATATTTCTGCAGTATAACTGCCATATCCTGCTCAAACCATAACCCTCAAAAACCACTTATGTTCTCAACCCCAACACTGCCACACCAACCCCAAATTCCCTTTGCTCAATGAGTGTGTGAAGACGTGTGTGAATTATGGTTTGGTGGAGTACGTGTAGCCTTCTGATTGCCATGGTTGCATAGCTTGTTAGTGGATAGGTAGCACATGGGAGGCATAGTAGTAGCTGGATGAGTTGGAGAGTCTGCTTGGATGATGTTTTCTGTGTTGTGCTATATTAAGCAGTTTAGAAGCACAAAGTATAGGTGTTGGCAAAGAGGGATCTCCAGAAAAGTTGGGGGACATCGGGAAGACGGAAGGGTTTGGGGGGATAACCATCAGTTGAAGCACAGTAGGGGGGTTGCAGTGTTGATTATGGGTGCACATTTCCCAGGGGAGGAGGAAAAACAATGGAGATCTCCCTGCAGTTCAGTTCACTATTCCCATTCATCAGCAATAAGAACCCTTGTGTGGCATGCGTATACTCAGTACTTTTTAATAAGGCCGAAAGAGAGAGAAGAGGTTGCTTGTGAGCTTGCTGGGGTTGAAATAGTGGGCTTGGGTTACGAAGGTGGAGAGAGATGTCCTGATTCCAAGATTCTTCAAAACAAATATCAAGACACCAATTTACTTTGAGCATAATTGTTATATGGAACAGGTGAAGGAGGTTTACATGGTGTGGTGGGGACTGCATGCTTCGGTAGCCGTCGGAGGCGAGTGGAAATATTTGGCATGTTTATGCGTTTTGTAAAGGGAGCGTTTGTATGTTTAGTGGTTCAGGGTATGCACTTTGTTCGTTTGTCTGGTCATTATCTTAGCTGCTCCAACCAGTGACCGTAGAAAAACTAGTACTTGCAAAGTTTACAATTATTATTGCATAGTTGCTTTTGTTGGCAGACAGCGGCGTTCACGTACATCCTGCTGCTCTTCCCACTTGCTAGGCTGTTCATTCCAAAGACCCACATGTACAAGCTGGACGAGAACTGTCTTGTCTGTTTTTTCATGTAACTGTAATGCAGGTTTTTTGTATTGATTTCCAGTTTCTTAGCTTTCTATCGTGCTGGTAATTTGCTCTACATATAAAAAACGGTGTTGGAAGATATCCCAATTTCCAGTGCTGTCACAGTAACTCCCTAAATTTGCTCCATCTCTGCGCTTTGTCAAGCAAGGAATTATTTTTTGTGAGTAGTCATTTTTGTAATGCCAAAATGTAATCTGTTAAAAGCATTGTTGACATGGTCTTTCAGACTGGGGTCACCATAGAGCTAAGACTGCACTAGCACTTGTGAGATTCCTTCAAAGGGCATTCCCACATAATGTTATTGGTCTTGTCAAAGGAGATGTTTGTTGTATTCAAACTCAGAAGTTTCACAAAAAATGCAGTACTTATAAGAAAATCATGCATTTTTACAGTGAGATACACTGGCAGGGATGTACAAGTAACCTATTAAATTAACGTACAATGAGATTACTCTCAAACTCCTAGGCTCCAGAAGGGTGTCAATACATTTCAGTAGGTTGGATATTACATCATGTAAAGTGCTGACAAAATAACTTTATACGGGTTTCCATAGTTATTCTGTGGCAAATGCTTAGAGATATATTGTCTTTAAAAAGAACTTATGATTTCACCTTCGGTTCACAAACCATTGCCCACTTGTGTGTGAAAAAGGTGGTCAGTAAAATTTGCTTTCTGCTTCTTTCTTTAAGATACCCCTTTTCACACCAATTGGCCTTTAACGATGCATTTAAATGTCTTCCCTGTGCTCTCCTGGCTTAATAGTATCAACCCTTTCTGCTGTGTTGCCCATGTTTCCATTGATTGTTGAAGTGTACCTTACAGACGTCTTTTTAGAACTACGTTCGAGGTAATTGTGCTATTTTCTCCCGTTCATCCCATAGCACGAATTTGCAGTAAAATGGTTTCTGATTATAAGCCCAAAACTAGGGAAATCTTTGTGGAAGAGGACTTCTTGCTTTCGGAAATCGGCAGAGAATTACCTTGTAGTCTTTCATGGTAATGCACAAGTTCAGTTTAGGATTATTTCCTAAAACGCACAACCTTTAAAACTTGTACATGTGAAACTGTAGATTTCTCCACCTCCTAGTCTCAGTGGTTTCTGGTGTTTTACCTGCTTGAAACCGTGCCATACGTTTTGGGATTCTCTTCACTATTCAGCTCGCATGTTGAATTAAGGGGAGGGAAAGTTCCTGACTTCTTGTTCTACAGAATAGTCAATAGTGTAGGGTGTAAAAACAATTCGTTTTCTCTAGGAAAAGTAATGTGAAAGCAGTCGTGAAGCCTGCATTATTTAAGTGAACACGGTGAACCCGTCATCCCTGACTTTATTCTTTTCTCCTTTTCTTCCTAGTGCTGGCTGTAGCCTGAAGAAGTGGCTCAGAAACTCCTCCTGGCTCACGTTTAAACTTAAACCCCAGCGACACCATGCACCTGCACCCTCAAAAGCACTGATTTATCTCCCGTCTCCTGCATGGTTTATGTTTTTGAAATTTATATTTCGAGGAACCCCTTCGTTTGAGTTGTGGGTGGTGCAGACTCTGCTTTGTCAGCTTCTGGAACCTAATTCTTGACTTCTACATGTCTGCGCACAGCTTTTCGGACCATCACTGCTTGCTTTGTTTTCAAGATCAGAACACGAATGTTAACAGGAGTTGGTATTCATTCACCCACTCAACTTTTGATCCTAGCCAGCTCCACTTATCTTGCTAAATTTTCTTCCCAAACCTGCAACAGTTATGCCTTTTCATTTGCATGAGCGGGAAGGGGATGAGAATCAATAATTCGTACTCAAAAGCATAGCATCTTATTTTTAGCAAACGCCTTTCAAATTCTGTATTGCAACTTCTTAAACCATAGAAGACCATATTGCTTTGCATGGGCTGCGCAAGGTGTGAAGTGTTCTGGCAAAGGAAGAATTATTCATACAAAATGCAGAACAGCCTTCTCAGCAACCACTTTGGGTGGGTATTTGATGGCGATTATACTTTTTTCATGACACAGGGTTCCCACTTAAGGGCTTCAGGTATGACTATGCAAGGTCTGGTTTAGGACAGTGGTGGTTTATCTATCTTGTACATGATTTTACAAATCAACTTTAGGAAAATTGAACTTAGCTAGCAAAATTATTTCCCCTCCATTGGCAAAGGAATCGCCAGTAATAGTAGGTTCAATGAAGTCTAAAACGTGGATTATTCTAGAAAATGTGTAAGTTAAGGTTCTGCTTTATTCCTGAAACTGTCTTTGAACTTGGAAAGCTTCCTCTACTGGGAACACATTTGCCTTTTTGCCGCTGATGAAGGAATATGCTGCAGCCATGTGAGTGTTCACACTTGTGGTTGAAATGTATTCTTGTGTTGATTTGAGCTGCCAATTATATCGGCATTCCTTATGTATTGTACATTGATGAGTCAGTGTAATGGTACTTACTGTCCTTGAGAGCCAAACAGTGTCATCAGACACTTTTGGCACAGGCCTGATTAGATTTTTCTCATCGTAAAAGCCATCTATATTTCGCAATACGTGTTCCTTGCATGCCAAGAAAACCCATAAAAGTGCACATGAGCACATGAGCCTCACACATGCATTCCTGCTATCCACACTTTTGGTAAATCTGCACAACCTTGTGGATGGATCTCAAACTGTTGTAGCCCTTTAAGATATGTTGTCCTACGGTGTGCTCCTATTGTGTTAATCACCATTTCATCACCACTAAGTTCTCCCTGCTCCCCATTAACAGGATTTGTTGTCTTTTTATAGTTCATTTTTTTGCTTTGTAATACTTCAGTGCTTGACGTTTTCCACCCATACGTTTGTGAGAATGATCCTCATAAAGCCTAGCTCCCCTTGCGCGTGTGCAATCACTGTTGCTGATGATTTGTGAGCTCTCCATCATAAATCCTCTTCTGTAATAAGAGAAATTGATTAAGATGACACATGAAACTGGACTTCATTTTCATGTACAGTAACCCAGCGATGGCAAAGATGCACCTGGCACCCTTTGCAGTATCAGGTCTGGTAAATCTTTTCCAAACTATGCACGGTCGACACCTTAACGTCCCTACCATGTGATGTATTGCCTTTGGGTTCAGTTCTTTAGATTTTGGCCTTGAGGAAGCGTGTCGGTTCTCTCTACAAACAAAAGCTATATAAGCACATCCAGGTTCATCAGGCTTCATATAGTTCCATATGCAGGCCTCATTCCTGGGGGAAGGGCAACAGTTCCTTCCTGTAGGTCTGTTTACTGTTGCATTTGCAGGCCTTACATTGACCTTTTGACTGTCCCTTTTGTTACAGTGTCAGTTCAGCCAATATACTAGATCTTCCCAGATTTGGCAAAGAGGCCATGAGCCTATCCTGGCGGTTCGCAAGAGGGAAACACCACAAAAGGTCTTCCTCAGATTTGCTCACCGAAAATACAAATGTAAACAAAAGAATATGAGCGGCAGAATCCATAAAATGATACCAGACACTCTGCAACGCTGACCAGGAAACCTTTAGAGGACATTTTTGTCCAAGCCTCAGTGCTAGTTTTCCTTAATGCCAAGATGTCGGAAGTCAATGATGTTAAAACCATTGCCTTCAAAAGCACAGGGCGATTGAGCATCCTTTGAAGACTTTCAGTCTACTTCCATACTCTCTGCCAGTCCAAGTACTGTGCCCCAACCTTCGGCGGCAAAGCCTTTTCTCCCTTAGAATTAACAGCTGCTCTTACATACCATGGACTTAAATGACCATCTTTAGAAACAGTATTTCAGCCTGATAATGAGAATTGTATTTGCCCTATTCAGAAAACTAATGATAGAACATGTGGGTGATATTATTACATCAAAGCCCCCAGGGCTAAGTTCAGTGGCTATTCTAGTCATTGCTCTTTCTCCCTTTCTTTTCCAACTTAATAAGTAAAGTATGTACTCTGGTTTGACAGAATCTGTTGAAGAGCCACCTCCCATCTCTGTGTACACAGGCAATCAGTATGTAGATGTTAGACCTGTTTCTTTATCAACAAGGCCACAGCTTGTGATGCATGATAATTTATTGAAACCTTGTTTTTACATGCCTCTGAGTGACAACTATAGTGGTATGACCAAGGTAAACCAAACCATCTAAGGTTGCAGAGTTTGGGACTTTCAATCCTTGGAGGAATTTGCTTATTAGTTGTAGAGAGTAGGCAGTGTGGCAAAACTGGTCTATCTGCTTTGACTATTTCATGTACCATACCCAGGGGTCAGTATGCATAGTGGTCCCTTTCCTTCAACCAAGAGCTCTAGGATGAGGTAATCACACCCATTCTGCTCTGACAGGCGCTCCTCTAAAATTACAAATGGAATAATCGTGTACTGTTGTCCATTGGATACCATCACTGCCAAAGCCCATATGACAATTTCTAACTGCATGTTGGATCTTTCAATGTCATACTCTTCTTTGGCGTGGCAGCCTTCCTAAGCTATCGGTTTTCTAAATCAAGAAAGTTAGGAGAGCCCGCAACTATCAAGGATACTTCCTTGGCTTTTAACTGCTACTGATAATTAGCTATGGAAATGATTCTTATTTCTTAATTAGGTATGGTTGATTTACATCGCCCGAGTCCCCCCCTCTTGATGTTTCAAGCCACAGATAGGAGATAGGGTCTCCAGTATTTACTGTTGAGCCTAATCAAAAAGTACAACTAGATTTAAAAAATCGTGCATGTCCTTCCTCCGATTCCTTGCAGCCACTCATATACTTCTGCAGACTTTGTGTCTGCTCCTTGAAGCTCAAAAAACCGAGGCCAAAGAAAACTGAGGATTAAGATGTCACCTTACTATATTCAGGGAAAACCTGTATATCCTACTGAAGACCGTAAATATGGAGATCTCTGTGCACATCCTGACTGCTCTTGTTCTCAAAGGGGAAGTGTGACTTAGAAATGTAAAGTGTAGCTATAGTATTGTGGCTAATTTGGATGACAATTGGACATCTTTCCATTTCACATTGTGAGTAATAAAACTTCCGATACATAACTCTTTCCTGTCACCTGAACACAGCCGGCAGTGTCACCAGTAAAGCACTCGCATCGAAAGTTCCCCACCTATGTTGTTTTCCATTGTAATGGCTGGTCATTGCATTCACAGTATAGTGTATCCTCTAAAGGCTTTGTACCACATTGGGCTCACTCTGTAGGATGCTGCATCCATATTCCATATTCTTCCAGAGAGGATGTATTCCACCACGGCTACGTTTAGCACCATAATATTTTTTTTCTGATTATTTTCGTTATAAAATATAACACTCAGAAATACCCCCAATGCATGATAATTGAAGCACGTGTTTGCCTTTTTACCCCTCGGATCTAAATATAAACAGGATGCCGACGCAATGAGAATGTTTACCTTTGAGTGACTGCTTTGGAGGGCCCTTCGCACAGTTTTTCCCTTCTGCAGAGTCCCCTATGCTTTAAAATGTAGTCGTACATGCCCTGGTAGCACCCATATCTGGGTGTGTAGCTTGGGGCCTGTGATAAGTTTCGGTGCCCTACATCAGTGCCAGGTTATCATGTTTGAGCAGTAACGTAACATCGTCAAACCTGTTATTCTTCCTTCACTCTGAGGGCCTGCTTATAGAAATTGACATTGGCGAATTCCTTGTTGCCTGTATGACAATCTTGCCCTTGACTGTGCACCTGGATCTGTGCAAGCATTAAGTTGTCTTTGTGGCATTTTGCTGTTATATGTATGTTTGTGATTGGGACTTCTCTTCCCAACCCTGTTGTCAAGAGGCACTTTAATGGGCAGCTCCTATTGTTTCAACTAGTGTATTGTACTTCTTCCCAACTGAAAGATCTCCCCAGATCTCCGTTTGTAAGGCACGTGTCTCCAGGAAAAGATACGTTGCAAATCTGAATGTGAGGATGCTTTGAGATGTTTCTTCTTCGCAGAGGCGTTGCTAGGGGCAGGGGGAGCTAAGGGGGCAATAGCACCAGGTCTTTTGGTTGTAGCCCCAGATAGAAGCTCAGGGGCTACAACCAAAAGGATATACCTAACCCTGAATCCCGACATTAGCTTAGCACCTGATCTTTTCCAGCCCTAGCAACACCCCTGCTTCTTGGAAAGGAAAATAACGTAGTTCTGCGTCTCGACTGATGGAAATAAAACTCTCCATCTTTTTCTGTTCATGATACCCTGCACCACCTATTATTTTGAAATCCCACATGGCCCATTTGTGGTAGAGTACAGGTTCCATCTGTGGCTTTCTCGAAACGTCTGTTTTTTTCAATCTGTTGGGGAATCACGTTGGCAGCAGTAGTGTGATTAGTAATTGACAGAGCAATTAAAAATAGGACAATAGGTTAGCCTCCTGTTGTAGTATGATCTTATAGTACCCTTCCTTCACGTACTCCTGTACTGTTCCCACAAAGTGCACACGTTACTAATGACCACTGTAGTATTTACAGATGATTTTCTATTTTCTTACATTGACGGTTTAATTGAGTGTGACCACTACTTTTAGCCGTTATGACCTAGCTACTGTTAAACCTTTAAGTCCCTGTTTCCAGCCACCAAGTCTGTGCGTGTTTCAAAATAGTTTGTAGTGGAAAGGAGCCACCAGATTGGGACTATTGGAGTCACTCAGGTAAGTAACCTATTGTTCATTTAGGCAGATGGTGCATTGAAAACATGTTTGGCTTAGCTTGGCAAACAATTGGCCTTTCAGTGTATCTTCTACTGAGAACTAGTCCTCATAAACGGTAATTAATGACGCTCTGCCATGAAACGGGGATTTCGAATTAAAGGCCTCAATGGGAAATAGTTTATGCAGACCCTTTCAATCGTCTGTGCCCCTTTGTTTCATTTTGCCAGATAGTTGCAAAGATCTTAAAACGAGGTGTAATTCAAAAGCTGCCACATCCGTACTTCCCTGATGTGGTACATGTGACTTAGTGGCTGAGGATTATTTTTGGAACGATTGCAGTGCTGTGTAGTGATTTATAGTCGTTTGGGACTCTGTTATTGCTCTCGTTATACCTAACATTAAGCACTTGCATATTCTGGAATACCAAGTTTTTAATACATGTTTTTAATTAACAAAATGTTCTATCGTGTGTGGCCTGTCCCTCTGTTAAATGTGCGAGAGTGGCGAAGGGAAATGTAATATTTCTGAAAATAAGTATTGTCATATCTGTAACATTTCTGTTGATGGTCCCTTTTAAAATAATGGTATTGTGTTTATATATCTGAAGACACTTTATGATCACTGAGCTATGTATTTTCAATAGCAGTGATGATGGAAAATTACCAACTATTAACCTATTACAGAGCCATTAATGCCTTGACACTGCTATTCTACCAAATCTGCCCTTGGCCAAGGTCTGTTTGTTTATGGGCCCATAAAGTTCTGTTCGACGGACTAGTTCAAGTATGTTTTCCCATTTTTGCAATTTTCTTTTCTTTCAGCCGTCATCTGTGAGGTAACAGACCGACAAAGCTTGATGGAATGGAGCTAACGTGGGTGGAATTTTGTTCCTCTGGTCTTGGCCGCACCTTTTTAGTTTCAAAAGTTAATTGAAGTCCAGTCAGGAATGTGTTGAAGAAAATTCTGGTGAAAATAAGTGTTCTAAATGAGAAAATAAGATTTTTTCAACTTTGGCACTCCTCTCGTTAAATATAAAACTTGGGAAAAGTACATGGTTTTCTACTCTGAAATATGTACTAGAGCATACCATGAAAATGGTCTTGTCCATTCATGTGTTTCTTAAAGGTTATTAATCAGTTGTATGGTTTTACTATTTTGGATGATCTGGGATACTAGTTCTGAGTTGCATACAACTGCAAACAGGTTGTCTCCCATCTTTTGCTACCCTTGACCCCGCGGTTGATTTATGTTTTGTTCCACCCAGTAGGTGTTGAAAAAGATATGAATTTTTAAGTGGTGCCTCCCTTTTTCATGGCATATTTAAAACTATGAAGTTGAGTCATTAAGGTTTTTCAACTTTAAAAATTACCACTATTTTCCCTAGCCTCTTAAAATGTTCTTTCCTACATTGAAGGCGTGTGCTAAAGATCTGAAGAGGGCTGTTTTCATAAACTCGCTCCTTCAGTGAAGTGGTGGAAGGTGAAAAAAGGAAAGGCGCTAACTGAGCCTTTTGCTTAAGTTCCTCCCTCACTTTGAAAGTTGAATCTGTTATGTAAGAGGCTGATTTCTAATAAAACCCAAAGGCTCCAAGGTTTGTCGTAGACTGAGCACATAGGCTGTAAACGGATTGTTTTAATAAGCAATTCAGCTCACTGTGCTGTCACATTTTGTTGGAAGACCCATCTCTAAACACAAGAGTCAGAAGCTGGCGGTGGAAAGCACTGTGGCTTTGTTCATCTCCTGACTACCACGACGGCCCCCGTTACAAGCATGTGGCTGGACTTCACCTAATCATTCTCATTACTCACGCCAAAGGTGTTAATAGCTGGTGTCAGAGGGTTGGAAGATATAAGCTGCTGCCTTGTATTGATTGTCAAGAAGCCTGAATGCATTGGGTCAGTAGTGGTAAATATATACCGGACTTACATTTATAAAAATGAAACAAAATACTGTATACATGGCTTTTCAGGGACTTTGTATACATCTAAGGTCAGTGAGAAACTGATAAACTGGCACATGGTGCCAAGGGAGAGAGATTTCATCCACTTGAAATCCTTGTCTTGAAGCCACTTGCATGCTTTTGGGCTAAGTAATAGCCCTTTTTCAGTTCTCGAAGTGTCTACAGGACATGGAGCATACATCTCGTCACCGCCTCATTCCAAAATAAGGAGGGGTGGTTTTGGTCATTTATTTAGTGCAAGAGGATGTTGCTCAGTAGACCCATTGGTTTTAGTTGAAGGGTTGATGGGCTAATCGTCCATCTTCTCAAAAAATAAACTGTATAGCAGGAATGATTCTCCTCTTCCTATTTAGTGTTTGCTTTTTAATCATTGTCACGTAGTTGTGAGTTGTTAGCACTGTTATCATTCATATGACTATTTTCAAAATTCATTTTTACTCTTTAGTTCAGCCAGTTCTTTGTGGAGGGGGTATCTAATGACTGGTGACACTTCATGAAAATGCAGGTCTAATTGTTTTATTTTTTTAAATGACTAATTGAACTTTTCCACATCCTTAAAATGTATTCAACTTATGTCCTGACTGCAAAAAAACACTTAAGGGTCTCTCACCAAGTAAATAAAGTTGAGCAAGTATGGTTGTTAAAGATAAATAAGCAGTGAAGAGGTTGGTCAGCTGGACAATTGCTTATTACAAATAATCGGTGGGTGGTGATTGCTTAGGTGTGACTATAATGGTCCCACCGAGTTTACATGTGTAGCTTCCACCTTCAGCTGCCTGTACTTTGGCAATGTTACACACAAGCCATGCACTGAAATGTCCAACTGCTATGCAAATTGGTTCCTTATTACCTGGGCATTTTAAGCATTGTATTAAAAGAAAATACAAAGTCAAGGAAATACCTTAATAAAATGTGGCCTTTTCTGATTTTGCTAAAGAATGTATATTTTCTTTTCCTTACAAGTTTGAATTTATTTCAATCGTTCGTTTGCATAGATCTTTCCAGGATTTGTCTCTCATTTTGATATAATAAATTGGTAATTGTACTTAACCAAAAATGCTCGAAAGGACAGGCCCTACACAGGTGTTTTATGCATCTGTATGTAAAGTAGCTTCTACTTGCACTGCGAAAAGTGACTAAGGAATTTTGGAGAGTTCGGACAAGGGCTGCAAACCTTTTTGTAGTTTACCCTCCCATTAAAAAGTGTACTTGAAAAACATGTTTAATATGATCATTCTAAACCAATGGATGAGGATGGATTATATTGGTGGTTGGCAGAATAGCTTTTCACACTTGTTACACGTCCGTATTTCTGTAATAGTTCCATTACTTGCAATAGACACTAAAGAATGCCTACAATGCCTAAATGCACTTCCTGTTTATCAAAATACCGGGCTTTGTCCATTTTGCATTCTGTATCTAGTGTTCTATTTCATGGATAATAAACTGAAAGTAACCAATTTCTGCTGCAGTGTTTTTTTGGGCAAGTTTGTGGCTTATTTCCTAATGTTTTTATTTTTACTAATTGATGATTAACCTGGTGTACTGCTAAAAAAGAAAAAAAAAACCTTAAAGAGGCAAGAGTGGGAGTCTGGTGCAAGAGTACTGACTAATGAACTTGCCCTATATTCCAAGTACCATTTAAAGGCCAATAAGAAGTACAATGTAGTTTCTCACTCCTCTCACACGTTGATATCAGTGTGAACATTGGTATGTTGATTACGAATCTGTTTCATTTGTCTAGCGAGACTGTGAACAAGAAGTTTAATGCATGAAAAACAAGTGCCTCATGTTTCACCACAAACACAATTTTATCAAACTGTGCACTTCGATGTGTTTGTGTGCATCAAGCTCGCTCTCGCAATTAAATAATATGCATTTAATGAAAAATGGAGCATGAATGCTACACTGACATATTTCTACTCAACATCTCATAGGTACATTCCTTCTTCAAACATTAACACTAAGAAGGACCATCTTGAAAGGCATCACCTACAGAATAGTAACACACTTTCTTTCATGTAATTGCTTTTGGCTGATGTCAACCGTACTGAGCGTGGCACAAACATTTATCTGTGGCAAATGTTTTACCAGTCACTTTCACTCTGCTGCTGCTTACAAAAATATACCATTCACAAAATTACTGTAGCTGGGTTCCAGGGATCAAAATAAAGGTTCGCTAGGCACGAGTTAAAATTAGCTCATTGTTATCGGACATCAAATACTGAGCAGCAGCTACCCTGGGTGAATGAGGATCTAATACATATTCACGCCTGGGGCAGGGCACTCAGCCAATCAGGTGGCTGGGAACTTGTCCGAGAACACAGTTTACTGAACGCGTTTCTCCAGCCACCAAAGGTCCTTCCCCAGTTACCACCATCTTGATTGTGAGGAGACAACAGGGCAACCCTCCCTGTTGCCTTCCCACTCTCCTTACCTTCCCCCCGTCTTCCAAAGACATCCCACACCTTTCCCCCATCCTCTCCTTCTCTACTTACCTGCTGGACAGTAGCTTTGTGCTCTGGTACCGGCGCTCCTTCTCACCCAAGGCAGCCGCAATAGAAATATAAAGAGTCCCTTTTCTATTTACTATGGTGGCAGCCATCTTTTTTATTTACAGGAGATTGTGCTTACGCAATAGCACGGGGCCCAACTCCCGTAACAAACCCCCTCCACCCCCAAAAAAATATGAACCTCGGCATGCGACTAACAATCACCCCTGCTTAAGGGGTGTAAAGGGCCCTCACAAGGCCCCTGCTTCGCTTGGGCTTACCTGGGCTCGGGCTTGCATGCCCTTGCTGGCCCAGTACAGCCCCATTGTGGGGTTAATTGCTACAGTGCTCTTGAAATGGAACTTCCATGTTAATGGAAACTCGTTTTTTTCTACTTATGACATATTGTCTATTTGCACCTGGGTAGGGTGCTCAGCCAATCGGGTAGCTGGAACATCGGCCGAGAATACACATTCCCCGCCCACTCTTCCAGCTACCCGAGTTCCTTCTCCAAGTGACACCATCTTTTTTTGTTTGTAATGTGGAGCTCTCTCTCTGTTGCCTCCCCACCCAGCCAAAACTATTCAACCCCCTTTTGCACTCCCTCCCTCCACACTTTATTGCAGGACCCAGAACACCTCCTGCTCCAGCTGCCACCATAGACATAGAAAAGGAACGTAGTCCCTTTTCCCTATGGCGGCGGCCATGTTGGATTCATTTTTATACGGCAGCCAATCTCCAGAGGAAAAAAAGGATGCCATTCGCACCTGGGGTGAACCCCAGGGTGCGAATGACGTTCATGCCCCAGCAGGGTGGGGGATGCGCGGACATGGCTGGTAAAGGTCCACAGCCCCCGCCGTGTTCCTCGCTTTTCTCGGGCCTAGCATGGTTCGGGCTGGCGGGCCGTTGACGCCCATGTCTCACCCTGCCGGGGCGTGAATGCCATATTATGCTTTAAATGTCTTCTACAGGTTTTCTAATGTACCTATATTCAAATTCCCAAACAAACTGAGCGAATGTCGCATTGGTACATTTGTATGGCACCAGTTAGCCTGGGAAGTCGAAGGTAACTCCTGTTAGTTGTAGCCAATCAAGCTAGGTTCTTCTATGCTTAATCCAGGAGGTAAATAGCTTTCAGCGATTTAAATCCCTGGGATTTCTTCATAGGGCACTGTGAGAACTGCCCATACTTGGCATACGATTACAACATTGAACCTGTAGTCTGATCACCTTTTTATACTTGTTTGCCCCCTGTACTGGATGAACTTAATATCTACCAGCAATAGGCGTGTTCCTATTACTGTGGAGACAGGTCATATATGCCAATGGTTTATGAAATCAACAATATGTGCTGCCTTTCCATGAAGTTCCAATCACTTATGGACAATTTTTTTAAATAAAGTTGTGTGGTCTTCAGGGTTTCAGCAAAGAGTTTCCAATGGTTTGCAAATAAGCTGTGTGAATCCTCTTCTGTGTTTGGTGTCTGCTCTTTTTCCCATAGGCTGTCATAGTTTGGCTGTCCTGCTTAATTTGAATCTCAAGCTAATGGGTGTGGTCTTGGGTACCATGAATGTCAGTGTCTGTCTACTGATACTCTGCTGATGTACAGACTCTTCAGACACATTATTTTTCATTATTGCTCTTCTGGGTGACTGAATGGCTTGCGGTCATCAAACAGAAAATAAACCTCCATTCCAAATTTGCTGATGCAATTCTGATGACTTTCCATATCGACCATTCATATTCTTATGGTTGGCATGCAAAGGTCAGAAAAAGGCGGATAAAAAGGGTAGGCATGGGTGAAGTGGGTTAAGGCTGAAACACCCCAATTTGAAAAACAACGAAAGGTTGGCAAAAAAGGAAATTTACACATTTTGCTCATTTTTCTGGAAGTGGCAAAATAGGCAAATCATATTTCTGATATACCAGAGAATAAACTAGTAAGAACTAGATCGCTGAACCTTTCCTCACACTTGTTCATCAAAAGAATGCATTGTGCCTCAAACCAGTAAGAGCTGGAATTGACATTGAATGGGCCAGGAAAATCCAAGATCCCGGGGAAGCATGAGGGGGGGACTATGGTGTTTCCCAGGACTAGGTAGACTTGTTTAACTGAGAAGATGAACAATCCTGACCATTTTTGTTTTCAAAAGATCTCATTCTACTGTAAGTTAGCCCCTTCTGTTAACGATTTTCCCAAATAAAGGTGTTGAATTCAATATTTGAAACTGGCTTACTTTTTGGTCCCAGGCAAACTGTTACTGGACAAATCCCTGGGCTTCATGTGACAAGTGCCTGCCCCCTTTTGGTGCTTTGGTGGGCGTAGAAAGGTGATCCATCCCTTTGGGCCAGCATTACATTTCTTGTAGCAGTACCTGGCCATCCATCGGACCCTTTTTCTGGCTTGATGGTCAGCCAGGCCACTTTGCCCAAGGTCCTACAGTGGTCCAGGTTGGGGGAACTCCTCAAAAGATTAGAAGACTGGGTCAGTGCATACTTCTTTTGTGAAACCCGGCTGGCTAAGTGGGGAACGGCAGAAATCTGTTTTGATGATGTGCACACAGGCAGACATTTTAAGTTAGTCAAGTCCTTGCCAAATGCTTGTTTGCAACAGTGGAGACTCATTTTGCATGATTAGCATGCTTGTGATAAAGGTAATGCTAACTGCCAGCCAAGGAGGCTGATTGAGATAGAAAGCTTTTATAAGTAAAGCAATCAACCTATGATAGAAACCTGGCCTTGCCGAGGACACCCACATAGAACAGGTACACTTGCATGTATCCTTCACAAATCTGACTGCAATATGTAATGTGAAAAGAACGAGTAACAATATAGAAGGTGTTCAGACCATGCCTACTAACATGGATACGTAGGTAACATAAGAAGAAAAGCAAATTGTCAAAAATGAGTGCCCAACACACAGAAAACAAATAAAAGCATTTCTATTTATACATACAAGAACAATTAACAATGAACATAAATGTAAAAAAATCTAATGCATAATCCAAATGGCAACAATATAGTACACCCAATTCATCAAAAAAGAAGTGTCCATACTGTCCTAGAAGAGAAGTGTTGTGGTGTTGCATAGAATGTTGTATGTGTGGTACCTCTACCTAACTCCTAATGTATGACCTGCAGCACTAGTGTTCTTTGGGACACTCCAAGTTTTTGTGTCCGATCCCGGATATATACAAGCACCAACATTGAAGAACATTTTATGTCACATGGTGAAATTGTACCGAGTAGGAGGTGAGGTTTTAGGATTACGAGGACTTAGTTGTTGGTGTTTACCCCTGATGAATGTCTGGCATTGATGCTTTTTGGACAGAATCATGTGGGGTTCATGCCCTAATGCGTTTTAGGCATTCCAGTGTGTACATTAATACAACTAGTGCTTCTAATATTATACATAAGGAGCTAGGGAGAGGTACTCGAACACATACAACGTTCTGTGCAAGACCACCAGTTCTTTTCTAGGACAGTTTGGACACATTCCTTTATTGATTAACTGGGTGTACTATATTACTGTCATTTATAGGCTTTCATATGATACATGTTTTGGGATTATTAATTTGATTTTTTTACATTTATGTTAATTGTTAATCTTGTATGTATAAATACAATACATATTTGTTTTCTGTGTGTTGGGCACTCATTGTTGGTAATTTGCCTTTCTTCTTATGCAGTTTTCAATACCACTGTATGGGGTGCATGTGAGACCTTTTAGCCCCTATCCAAGAGCCAACTTAGATAGCAGAAGGCTATGGATGACGGATTTAAAATCTCATGAGAGGGGTAGCCTTTTATTGCTTTTAAATGGGAAAGATTGATTTGAGCCAATTTATGCTTATGGCAAAGGTGCCTAATGTCTGCCTGGATGCTTAATTTTTGATCTAACAAAAAGGCCATGGATTTTACCCAGATCAACAATCTGATGCCACATTCCCATAAGTGATAAATCATATGGAGAACACTGAGCAGGTAAAGATTAAAGGCACAATCTCATTTTTTTTTATACCCAAGGTTAAGCTATCCAGTTACTAGTTCAGTTGGCTGTATGTCAGAAATGGGAATTGATGAACTAGAGAAAAGGGAACTCAGCTGTTTATGAAAAAGCAAGGGTACTCTGGGGGAAGACAAAATATGTAAATGCATAAAACCCTTGATGGTCAAGGCTGGCAGGACTGGCCTGCCTTAGAGCATTGCGATTTGCCCTGTCACATGGCAGGGAACAAAGGGGGGGGGTGACCAGAAGATCATCTCCATGCCACCCAAGGCCCACCATTCAGTTGCCCGGTGTGGCACTCGAACACCTCAGCCATCCCTTGGTGGTCCCCAGTCCCGGCAGGGATTGTCATTGTAGCCCCTGTAGCAGACTGCACTATTCTAGAAAGGCAGGTCAGTGAAGAGGGCCTATGTCCAATACCAAACCTCACACAGGTCAATCCTTAATGCAGACCAAACCTTTGATCAGTATAAGGTGAACCCTTAGCTATACTTGTGGTGTTAACACCCACAGAGAGGGTGAAGGAGCATGAGGGTGTGGACCACTTCACATGGTGAACACTAAACTTTACCTATGCAGTTTAGGAAATGCAGATTGGTGTTAAGAAGTAGTCGCGCAATGCATGGTTAGTCTGCTCTGCTTCATTCCAGGAAATGCAGGTGAGTTACATGGGAGTCTCGCACCATTTATAAAATATATCCTGTGTACAGTCTTTCTATGAGTCCAATATGGCCAATGCCAATGCTCAGTCAACGGATAGAAAGGTCACAGGACCAGATCGTGGTAAGTAGGGAGAGAACAGCCCAAGCACAGAGAACCACCTATCCTCATTCGAAACCCAAACTGCTTACACCTGAATGAAAAAGGGATAGACTACTGCCAAGGGGCAGGCCAAGACATGAATAAAAGGAGGAAAGGAAGAGAGAGTGTTGTGGCTGCTTGTAGAAGAAGCAAGCAGAGTTTTTGGAGATGGCTGGAGGAGAGATCTGGTGCAAGTTATGCATTGATGTTATTGAATTATAAAAAGAATCAATTTTGAACGAACCCAAAACATTGAAGAAAAAAAATTAAGAATTTTGGAAAACAATAAATATGTTGTTTGGAATGGGAATAGTGGTTTTAGGGGTGGGTGAAAAGTAGTAAAAAGAAAAAAGGTTTTTGGGGGGGAGAATCCCCCCCAAAAACAAAGAAAAATATCTGTTGTTTTTTAGATGTTTTTTATTTTTTCAAAATTGATTCTTTGTTTGATAATTTGATAACATCACATGTAACCCTGGTGTAAGAGGAGCTGTTGAAAGAAGGGAGAGGAGGATGAAGTGAAGGTGTGGAGCAGAGGCGGATGTGCAGAGGAGCATTGGTTTTGGAAGAAGGGAGAGGTGCAAAGAGGCAGAGATAGAGGAGAAGTGAGGTGGTGTTGGGTGAAACCAGTGGTGAAGGTTCAGAAGTGGTAGAGCATCATAGAAAGGAAAAGCATGTGGAAAGGAGAAATGAGGTTGGTGTAAGAAGGACTAAGTAGGGAAGGAAGAACATCTGAGGTTGGAAGGAGGAGGGTAAGACTAGAGAACAGTAGAAGGAAACATCCCTAGGAATTTGGGGCAGTGGAGTTAAACATGGAACTCTGATTCAAAAAGAGGTGCCCGTGGGAAGGGCGAAGCAAACTAGTGTCACGCTGGTGCAGGTGTGAAGCAAGTCCCCCCCGATAAAAGATAGGTAGTGGATAAATGACCCATATGAGCGAGCATGTTGCTTGGAGTTGAGAGCAAGAAGGGATTGCTGGAACGGGAACAGGCGCCCTGGGAATGTGAGTTGGTGACAAGTATAGGGGGAAAAAAACAGTGAAACCTTTAAGGTTGCCCTATGCTTGCCTAAATCTCTAATCCCTGTTGAAAGAATGACTAATTGGCTCCAGTTTTGGTACAAGTCCATCCAACAAATACCACTCTGGACTTGAGGCCTTGGATAGAGATCATCCCATCGTACTCAAGGTGCCTAAAATGCCAAAGAAAACAGGAAGATTGAGAGATAACAAATCTCCACCCACAGACAGAAAGTGATGTGAAGCCCCCAGTAAAAACAAGTGCATTGTGAGAGACATAGTCAAACACTTTATTTTTACTGCCCCGGCCACTTCCTGATTTGAAATGTCATGCCACCAGGTGGGCAGCCGATTATGGGACTGAAGGACCTTTTGGTTTGATCTTGGTTCGTTTCCCAGAGACATTTCTTTATGTATGCCATCCTGAAGAAAATTGAGGAAAGAGAAGGAATCATGGGCATTCTGTGCAGAATCCGAATATCTGTTTGTTTACCTGTTGGCCATGTACAAACAAATTCCTTCCAGTTGTTTGTGATTAGTTTATTCTTGAAAGTGAAGAAACGCTTAGGCTGCAAAATTCCCCAAAACAAGCTCATCCTTTGCTTTTTCCAGGGTACGCTTTCGAAGCTATCTCGCCAGGATATATTGGATCCTTCAGATAATTTTTCAAAATATGAGCTTCCCACAGTTGCTGGCATTGTTATTTTTTGTCAACCCCGAGTTGCTCTAGTACACGGTCTCACACAGCCTTGCAGGGAGTCTGCCCATCGGACTGAAGTACCTGGTGTGTTGATTGAAGGTCCCCTATGGCAAAGGGTGCAATATATTGTGCGCAATCCTGATTCTACCACATAGCTGCCTCCAAGAAAGCTTCAGGGTCCTCTCCTGGCAGTTACTCTGGATTGGGTGATACTAGTATTTAGTTGCTTGAGGTTGGTTAGCATATCTAGGATATTCTCCAAGGAGAGTTCCCCTAGTTATTCTTCCCCTTTGTCTGGTTCCATGGACCCTGTGAGGCCTGCTTGTGCGGGGGTCAACTCTTGAATGGGGTGAACAATTTCACCCATCTCTCTTGAGCAGTACATACCCTTGACTCGGTTGAATTTCCAGTATTCACTGACTAGTGTTAAGATTTTTGACATTGCTAAGGCAGATTGGCAATGAATCTACAGTGTCTTCACTGTTTCTAGAGGCTGCAGAACTAAAATCACTGGGAACATACAAAGACGTTAAGAGCTGTTTGAATTTGATGAGGGGAAATGCCATACAGACAGTATTTCTAGTTCTCACCCGATACATGACCATTCTTGGGTTTTCACTGATTGTAGTGAGAATGGAGAAGTAATTCTTAAGATAATCCCAAACTTCTGTTTCCTTGCAACGTAGCATGCTGGTTACTATCAAAATTGAGGCAGAACATAAACACGTAAACTGCCCTGCTTCCATGTACAAAATAAGGTGGAATGCGAAAGGTCTTTGCTTTGTTGAATATGTACTGTGTTATAGTCTATAACAATGCAGTTGAACATCAAATAAGGTAGGAATGTCCAGCCATTTGTCAGTGAAAAGTGTATCTCACGGTCGTAAAATATATAGCGCTGAAGTGGTGTAATATGTCTTATCTCACTAAGATACAGCCAATGAATATTTGTAGAATCAATAATGACAGATTTTCAGAGAATGGATTAATCAAGCTTTTCACAGATGTTACAAAACCAAAGCTACAGGGATTATTATACTGATACGTAAAAGGCTACAGGTGCTCCCAATCTCAAAACAAAATCAATATTACTGATGTTATTCTGACATTACTTATTGTCTGTTCATAATGTGGTGGGTGTATCCAGAACTGGTCAGCTATACTCTGTGAGACTTTGGTGGTAGGTTTAGATTTTAACATGTTTGTGGATTACTTCCAAGCCACAGCAATGCTGCATGCAGTTACAATTCCCCAAAGAGCCACTTTATCATGCATTTCGTACAAAATATGGGCGTTGTCGTATTATGGAGGGCCTTGAACCCCATGGAAAGAACCATGATTGATTTCTACTGGTAAATGAGTCCTTAATTATATTGGGATTGGGAGAATTCACTTATCACTTTGACCTGGAATGAGAAAAGTATTTTTAAAGTAGGTAAAATGCAATCTAACTGCAGAATGAATAGTTCATTGGGTGTGTAAAAAGGAAACAGATTATTCTCCATTGGTCTGGATATAGTCTGGAATAATTTGAACACATTTCTGAGGGATTTTACAGCTTCAACTACCAAGGGGAAAATACGAAAGTTCTGACAAACTACAACAAAAAGGTTTGATCCTTAAACAAGAGACACAACTTGCTTCCATAGCATATGATCCCAAAGCATATTTGTTATTATTCACCATTAAAGCTAAAATATCTTTGTGGAGGACGAGTCAAGGACACTGATGGGGAGCCAGTGTGGAAAGTTACTCATGCAACAGATTAAAAAGATTTGGTCAGGGCAAGTTTTCACATGTCAATACGGAGCCCTGACAACTTGTATCATACCAAAAATAGGGAGGTCAAAATAGGTATTAAAAGAATACCTATGAGGACTGTATGATGAGAGAGCATTTGACCATACTCGTGCAAAGCATTCTTAACAGGATTGAAAATGCTGATGGTCTCTAGAGAGGACAGAGAAGCTGGACATGGCATGTACAATGGCCGCTGTCTCAGAGGCCATGCAGCACTTCTATTTGAGTTTTAAATAGTGCAAGCCTAGCCTGGAAGCAATGGAGCCATGTACATGTGAGATTAGGAGAAGTTACAATATGTTATAATAAGCCACTTTGCAAGGGCTGGAATTTTCAATTAGTGGCCGATCTAGCCTTCATAATTTTTTAAATAAGTTAATCACTTTTATTTGTGGAATACCTCATTTGTTGGGGCATAGAGATTGGGTTCTGATCAAAAGTATTTATTCATATCCAGCATTTTTTGTTTAAAAAATGTGCATAAACACAATAAATGCATGGGGATAAAGTGCCAAACGTGCAAACAATTCATAGACCATACATATATTTCATCATGGTTATAGCATCTTCTAGTTCCTGTTTCTACCATATTCAGATTTGTGGTTGGTTTTACATCACAAAATGTATATCAGGTGTATTTGATGATTTCTAAATAGAGCGCTGACACAATGTGTTTCTGCCTGGATTAGGTTTACATTTACAAGAACAACTGATATTCAACCCATGTGATCCTTCAAACAGTAACACATGCTGACTTGTCTAAACATAATTCTGATGGGTATTGCGAAGATAATGAATTAAAAGTGTGGCTAGCACTTTCTTTTGGGGTTTGAAGGAAATCCTACATCCATTAGGTGCTTCGGCAGCCCTGTTTTCCCACCATGATTGATGCCTGTGGAATGCGATTCCTTGACCCATGGCTGATTCCAAGGCTAGGAAAAGCCTATTTGGGGCATGGTCCCCCTGTCACCTTAAACATATGTACATTGAAGACCAGCATGAGGAATTCCTGTACTTCCTATTTCCAAACCGTGTTAACTGATGTTCCAACTGCCACTCGTTTTTTAATAAAATTTTGAATGTCTGTCACATAAGGTTAGTGGATTGGCTGGTTGAGGGGACTGTGGCCCAGATTTGGGCATCCATTATGTCATGCTTCACTCCACCACAGCAGACCCTAAGAGCGTGCTCCCTCTTCCAACAGTTTGAGATCCAATGATGAGGCTTCTTGTGGGAAAAGGGACATACCTCATGCTCAGTCTGCCTCTGAAAAGGCGGTCATACCACAGAAATCTTAACATAATCCTACTTCGTCGACAAAAGCTGTGGCGACGGGTTCTCCTGTGGCTAGTTTGTCGCCTTCAGCTTCCATGGCACCATCGTCCACAGCACGCTCTTTGTCCATGAAGCACTAGTCAATGAAGACCATAAAATCACTTGCCCCATTGATGCCTTCTTTGTCGATGATGGATAAGTATGCTCATCCACGACTCTGGTGCTGGTAGGCCCATCCATGATCAAAATGCCATCGAAGATTACGGCAACTTTGTTGATAACCAACTTGATAATGGAAATCCCATTGATGACACTCATCTAAGGCTACTTCAGCGAATATAATGACTTGCTCTCGTCCATGAGCTCTATATGTTTGGCCAAGCTCCTAAGAAACGGAAGAAACCTTATTAATGATGGGGCCTTAAGTTACCGGCTATTACAGGTCTCTTCCATTTGCCTCCAGAGGACATTTTGGGGAGCATGGGATTGATAATGACCTTGAGGGCCTGGAAAGGGTTTTCCTCATGGCCTCCTGTTCAGCCACCTTGTGCGCCTACTGTACTTCCACCTATTCCCAGCCTTCCAGAGGCCCATTACCTCTCAATGGATATTTTGTTGACTTTCCAAACACTGAACTGAGAACTGCAGTGTAGAGTACTGTTCATTCCTCAACTGCAGAATCTGTCTCCTGTCCCGCCTAGATTCCAGCACTGCGTAATTTTGACACCTGTTCCTCTTCCAGAAGTCCCTTTGGATTCTGAGTCTGAAAGACACTTTCTACAAGGTGGGGGGCATCCATTCACTCTTCTATCACGGATGAGTTTGATCGTTTGACTGCAGCAGATGGTGAACCCGACAACCTTCCAATCTAGGTTTCTCTTCCCGATTGGATTGGGACATATGGCATCATGTCCAATTCGGCCCAGATGTTTGGCCTTCTCTCCACTGAACAGAGGAAGGAGGGTAGGGAACATGCTTGGAAGACCTTAGTGCCATTTCTGTTCTGGACTACATCTGGTAGGATGGCCTGGCCATGACAACCCCATCTACTAATAATCCTCAAAAGGAAAGGTTTTAAATAAAGTATAGATTGCATGAGACTGCCCCCAATTGTCTGCGGGTTCAACCCAGTCCTGATTCTGTGTTGTCCGCAGCTGCCCGAAAGAGATTGGCCAACCCTTCGTCTCCTTGTGCTTTGCCTCTGGACAAAGAAAGGAGACAATTGGATCCATTTGGCAAACGTATTGTGTCTATGGTGGCTACCACTATTAAGCCTGCCAATATCCTCTCTATCCGGTCCTGATACAATTGGGAGCAGTGGAATTAGATGGGGCCTCTTCTGGATTTCTTGCCCGACGAGAAGATAAAGCTTCCAAACTGGTTCATGAGGGAGAACCTGCATCCAATCATGCCATCTCTGTGGCGGTTGGCATCACTAACACTGGCTTTCAAGTTACGAAGAGGCATAGTTTTGCGCCGCCAAGGATCGCTCAAAGCCACAAATGTTTGCACAAATGTCCAGGTAAAGGTCACAGACATGGCCCTTCAATGGTCAAGACCTCTTTCTGAAGAAAGTGATCCACTTCAGGCTATCAAAACAGACACCGACACGGCTCAATACTTGTGTACCTTGCAGCAACATCTGCCGTCCTTTAGATCCACTGAATCCCAGTTCCCCAGAATGTGACGGAATGATCATACTGCCTATCGTTCACAATTTCATCAAACCAGCACTTCTACTTCAGGAGCAAATCACAGTTGTACAAAGGCAGCCAGCGGCACAAAGTATCCTCCCAGGTCAGAGGCCAGCCCAGGAAACAGGCCTGACCAGAACATATGCCTGACTCTCAGCTTTCACAAACCAGTGAGTGGATGTCTTTCCGGTTTCCTCTATAATTGGCAACACATTACCATGGATAAGTAGGTGCTCTCCTTGCTATGGCATGGCCATACTCTGGAGTGTCTACAAACACCGCCCAACATTCCACACTCCATAAAGTTTGAGAACGGTTTTTCAACTTTACAGTGCAGGTTTTGCGCTCTCCTTTCAAAAGGGGCAGTAGAACGTGTCCCACTCACCCAGTAGGGACAGGGCATCACTCCTGATACTATCTGATAAAGAAAATGTCTGGCGGTTTGAGGCTGATCGTAGACCTCTGTCCCCTAAACAAGTTCATCTGATCCCAAAACTTCAGGTTGGTCATGCTTCAACACATTGTCAGTCAGTTAAAACTGGAAGATTTCTCGTCTTCCCTGGACTTAGAGTATGCACACTTCCACGTCCGGATCATTTGTCACTACCAGTTATAGCACCTACCCTTTAGCCTCAATTGTGCCCTGGGGATATTCACCAAATGCCTGGCCCTAGCAATAGCTCACCTCCAACATTAAGGTATCCACATATACCCATAGCTCAACGATTGGTTGGTTAGGGCACTGTCTCTACCTGAAGCCCACGAACACACAAGGAAAACAATACACTGTCTATTGTCGCTCAGAATCTTGGTCAACTACAGCAAGTCCATCTTGAATCACTCCCAGCAAATGCTTTTTCTGGGAGCGCAACTGGGCGCATTTTCTTGCACTGCTCTCGTACACCGACAGGGTCAAGTTAATTCTTGCAAAAGCCAACTTGCTGTCACAGAAACAGGTCTGTCTACACTCTGCAGTCCCTCATAGGGATGATGTACTATTGCATGTCCCTTATTCAAAACTGACAGCTTCAAATGCGTCCTGTTGAGTTCTTAGATGCCCGCTTGCAACAAGTCATTGGCAATTGGGAAGACAAGGTGTTCCTCACACGTCCTTTCTAAAATGCCCTTCGCTGGTGGTGTGTGAGGACCAAACTCTCTCAAGGAGCACCGTTCATACCACCAAACCATCATATCATGAGCGATGCCTCCATGGAGGGCCTACACTGGTGACCTGCAAGCCTTGTGCCTTTAGTCGCAAGAAGGAAAATCCCTGTATATCAGTGTCCTGGAGTTGAGGGTGGTGTTTTGGGTGCTGAAGTTAGCAACGCTGTGCTTCCTGGTCTTCTACTCATGTAGTGACTCAGCATTCCGCGCAGAGCTCTGCAGCACCTCGTCTGCAGTACACGGCTCGTGAGCGCCGCGTGTGAAAGACAATCTGAGGCCAATCCAGATCACAGACCACAGCCTCCATTAAGAGGAGCAGTTTGGGACCTCTACAACCCGAGACGGTTTGCCATACAAGTGCCTGGGGCTAATTGTTTTCCCCATAGCACTCTACGAACTTCCTTCGCATACAGCCCCCGTCCTGATGAAGGCCGTGCCAGATACGAGGCTCACCTAGCCCGCAAAGACGGCTCTAACACCCCGGTGTAGACGCACCTTTTAACCTACAGTGCAGTGTCACTGCTTTTGGAAAGAACATATTGTTATTTGTCCTGATGTCTTCGTTTAGAAATGTTCACTTGTTCCCTCTGTAACACTGTCCACCAGTTTGACAGTGGAGGATTCACTTCCTGTTCTGATTGATCTAAACATTGTTTATGCTTCTGTGTTTTTCCATTCTGTATGATTGCTAGGAAAAATGTATTTTGTCTTGACTAACGAACCTTGCTGATATTTATAAAAAACCAAGAAGTCGCCCCATTTGGGGATCGCAAATTGAGTGTTTGTGTTGAATTGTTTTGGCTACAGGGTAAAAGGAGAGTGCAAAAGTGGATTTATTTGACCTATTCAAGTGTATCCTTACCTCATTCAACACTGACAGCTTCAAATGCGTCCTGTTGAGTTCCAAGATGCCCGCTTGCAACAAGTCATTGGCAATTGGGAAGACAAGTTGTTCCTCACACGTCCTTTCTAAAATGCCCTTCGCTGGTGGTGTGTGAGGACCAAACTCTCTCAAGGAGCACCGTTCATACCACCAAACCATCATATCATGACCGATGCCTCCATGGAGGGCCTACACTGGCGACCTGCAAGCCTTGTGCCTTTAGTCGCAAGAAGAAAAATCCCTGTATACCAATGTCCTGGAGTTGAGGGTGGTGTTTTGGGTGCTGAAGTCCTTTCATTTCTATCTCTTGGCGAAAGTGACTCGGATGTTTATAGGCAACACAACCACCATGTCTTATATCCAGAACAGGGCGACAACAGATCCCCTATCCTCTCCGCGGAGACGCTGTCCCTCTGGAAAAGGGCTGCGCACCAAATTTTTTTCTCCACCTGCCATGCATCCACTATTCGGTGGCCGACGCCCTCAGCAGAAAATATACTCCTGCCATGAGTGGGAATTCCTCAAAACGAAGTTCTTCTTAACGTCTTTCAAATGTGAGGTGTCCCAGACATAGACCTCTTCGCCACCAGAGAAAATGCAAAATGTCATGCATTCGCTAGATTCCCCAAAGCCGGCAGCCTTAGAGATGCCTTCACGTTCCTTTGGGTGATAGTTTTTGTACACTTTTCCCCCCGTTAGTTCTAATACCAAAGTCTCTTACACGCTTTGAAGACACAGCAATGCAAACTGAGCTTGGTGGCCCTAGCCTGGCCGAGATGGTTCTGGTTTTCACAGCTCCTAACCCTCTCAGCACCTCCCATGAAACTGCCTCCAATCTTCAAGCTCCTTTCCAGGGACAAGGGACTGGTCCTCACCATTACCCGGCATCCCTCAATCTGATGGCATGCTTCCTCCTTCCTTAGAATTCCAGCATGTTCCCATGCCCCAAAACTGCTGGGATATATTAGCGAAGGATCGAGCTCTAGCTATTGTTTCTTGCTATAATAGCAAGTGGAAGCGTTTCACAATATGGTGTGCTGCTCAGAAGATTGATTCCTTCGACTTCCAGCCTTACCAGATTTTGCTGTACCTTCTTTCTTTGGACCACAGTGGCCTGGCCCATCCCTCCATTAAGATCCACCTGGCTGCAATTTCCTGCTTTCCTTGCACCTCCACTGCCCCTTCGGTGTGGTCTCATTGGCTTGTTAAGGAGTTCATAATGGGGGATTTTACGTGCCTTCCCGCCAGTGCGAGTGCCAGTTCCATCTTGGGAGTTAAACATTGTACTTTACAAACTAATGGACCCGCCTTTTGAGCCCTTGCATAAAGTAATCCTCAAATTCCTCTCTTGGAAGACCTGCTTTCTTTGTTGCCATCAAATCAGCTAGAAGGGTGGCTGGTATCCAGGCTTTGTCCTCTAAGGCACCTTATCTTGTATTTTAGAAGTCCTTCAACAAACAACTCCTATGTTCATACCCAAATTTCTTTAATCGTTCCATCCCTAACCTTTAGTTCTACCTGTTTTCTTTGGATCTCATTCCACCCCGGCCGAGCATTCGCTACATTCATGTCATGTCATGCAAGCTTTAAAGTGCTATGTTTCGAATGCAAATGTCATCTCAGCTGTTCGTGGCATATGGCCTCATGGCTGTTGACAAGGAGCTATTTTAATCTTCCACTTCCTGATGGCTCTCTTCTTGCATCACTGTCTGTTATCACTTGGGGAAGAGGCCATCCCCAGGTAGGCCTACAGACCCATTTCATCCACTATGGCCTTGCTCTCTGGTATTGGGGGCTGATGGGGGATCTGCTGGGCAGTTTCATGGAGATCTGTCCATACCTTCACAAGGTTAAACTGCACTGACAAGGACTCTACTGTGGAGTCCACGGTTGGACAAGCAGTGCTTCATCATCTGTTCACCTGAATGTGAGCTTCTCTGAAAGTAAGAAGGAACAAGTTGCTTGCCTTCAACTCCTGTTATCCAGCATTAGTATCTTTCATAGATGCACATGCAACCCTCCCACGTACCCTACTTTGTACGTGTGTTATGTTACTGTGAAGATTGCCTTTCGGAGTGGAGCTAAGGGAGATACCTGCTATTGTGTAAGGTTTCCTAAAATGACTAAGAGAACACTAAAGTGAGAGCGGTTTGTCGAATTCAAATGATAACTGCCCTATTGTCACTGAAGATTCTCAGCCTGACGGGGAATATTGAAACAGTATGTGGCTCTATGAAAGAGAGCAACGCTGGAGAACAGGAGTTACAGGTAGTTAACTTATTCCTTCCTTGCCTCATAGACACTGCAGGCAGAAGATCGGCTCTTTAGGCTTGTAGGATTGACAAACTGACACCACTACCATGGTTGCACTTAAATCAATCTTTATTAAGGGTTGCAATAGATGAAGGGGGTGCTTCATCCTTCTAGACTTCCCCAGGTCTTCTCTGGAGCTTCTTCTTGGTTGAAAAAGGTTTTATTCCTCTTTTACTCCAAATAGGCCCACCATTCCTCTGCTCTCTTGTCTTGCTGTCTGTCGTCCTGCAAGTTAAACAGTGCAACACTGTATCACTCCTTCCTTCTCTTTGTATATAATTTCGCTCCGGTCCCCTCCAATTAGATCTCTCCTTGCTCATAGAGTCCTTCACCCTTTGTATAGTGTAAGCCCTGCACCTCGTTATTGCCGCCGTTCCTCCCTCCCATGCTGCCACCGGGTCGTCAGATTTCCTGGCTTGTGAAGCCTTCTCTTCTCCATCGGGCGTTCAACGTTTGCCCGGCTCCAGAACCTGTTGAGGTAAGGGTAGCATTGTGGTATTTTACTGTTTTGGCTTCTATGTGTGTATAAGTGTGGTAGAGGGCAGCAAGGTTTTCCGATGGCGGTTACTGCCTCTACTTTCAGAAAGCTGTCCTGCATGCAGTTCCCTAGGACTGTTGCGCACCAGACGTAGCGGCTTCCCTTTCTGATGCAACAGGCTTTGTTTGGTCTCTCAACGGAGTCACCTTTATCTGGTTCTCTGCCTACAGTATTCCCCAGGCCAATGCTTCCGCTCCTGGTGTCTTCCTCCAACTGAAGCCGCGCTGTGCTCCCTACTGTCTCTTTGCTGTGGGCACCAGTCCCCGTTTCTTTTCCCAAGAGGAGACACTCTTGTGGTCCCTGCTATAACACTGGCGGGTATTTATTATGTACCCACAAGGCTGAACATTTTCCAATAAGCCTGTTGTACATCCTGTAACTAAACCTATAATATATTCTCTTGGTCCTATTTAAGACAGGTATCCTTTCCTGTTAATTCCCTCTTCAGTGGTTAATCTTTTGGGGGGTGGAATCTTTTCTGTAAGTTCAACTGCACTATTTCCTGCCCACCTAATGGAATGTTATTGGGTGCCCCCATGAAAACAAAGAAATTGTCCTTGCGACTCAACAAAAGGTACCACTCACACCATCGTCCCCAAACACTTTAAATCCCATTGAAGAGCCTATTATCATTTTGTTCCGGCATGGCAATGAAATAGGTGCCATAGGCAACATACAGTTAGAATCCAGGTAGACCTCTCCAAACCCCTCCTCAAAGTCCCTAAATATCCATTGCATCTTGAAGCAGAAGAACAAATAAGGACTGTCATTTTTTGCAAAAAGAAATGAATGTCCTGACTAACCGCTCTTGCAGTACTCCGGGTTTACCTCTAAAGAAACCAATCTATGGACTTGCACTCCATAGATTGTGTAGTATTGCTCCCTTTGCCAGTAATTCCGAATCATGCCACTATTCTTTCATGTATTTCGCCTGGAGCTACCTGCCACACTGCTGAAGAGAAATGTTCTGCTTTCTTTTCTGTGCGGATTGATTCAAACTTCCAAGAATGTTTCACTTATCTAGGTTTACAATGCAATTGAACTAGGCTACCAAAGTGGTACACACAATCTCCAAACTTGTTTTCCAGAATATTGAAGAAGGATTTGGATGACATTATATTCCCTAGAAAATCTGTGTTGGTACAATATGTGGATGATTTTCTCCTGGCATTTCCTTCTTATGATGCCTGTAAACAAGACACTCTCATGCCTTTAACCACTCTATTCATGAAAGGTCACGAAGCCCTGACATTTGACAGATGCCTGTGTTACTTCTATTGTAAAAATGCCCAGACCTACCACTGTCACCCAGGTGCTATCATTTTTGGGGATGGCTGGATATTGCATAAAATGGATATTAGGTTATGCCACCTTTGTAAAGCCAATACTGGTCCTCACAAGCTTAGGTATACTTGAGCACTTTCAGCGGCCCCCCTGAAGCAGAGAACGTGTTCAAAGCCTTTCGACAAGCTCTCATTACTGAGTTATGATTGCCTGATTGCAACCAGCCTTTTACACTTTTCTGACATGTATGGGAGGGGTTGCCTTTGGCAGTTGTCGGACTGAAAAACACCACCCATTACCATATTATAGTGCTATACTACACTGTGTTGCTGCTGGTTTCTCTCACTGGTCTGTGGCAGCTGCCATTCTAGTGGTACAATTATCAGAAAACTTAGTTCTTGCTCTCCACTAATGACTGCAGTGTCACACATTGTTATTGTTACATAAAATGAAAACGCAGGACTTGTCCGCTTACTGACTTGTAAAGTATGAACACATTTTTTTAAATAATTCTTTCGTCACTTTTACTTATCCTTTTTTCAATCCTGCTTCTTTATTCGCAAGCCCTGCTGATGGGGAACTGCATGACTGTATTACTGTTGCCTCTAATTTTGCACAAACACTGAAAAAGATGTCCTTGATATACCTTGAAAACCCAGATCGTGTTTATTTTGTAGATGCTTCATGCCTTTGTGCTGTGTGTTTCCCCACCAAATGTAAGAAAAACTGTCCAATGTGTTCTCTGCTCATATAGCTGAACATGTTGCATTAACAAGAGCATGCACATTAGCAAAACAATAAACTGTCACTATATACAATGATTCTCACTATGCATTTGTGCATGACTAGGAGCAGTTATTGAAGTAATGAGAATTTGTATCCTCAGCAGGGTTGACCTTGAAATAATACAATTTGTCTCTGCTCTTCTTGACACTATTATGTTACCTAAAAAAATTGCTATTGTGAAATGCTGAGCTTGCCAATCTTTGAATTATGATGTTTCAAGAGAATATGCTTTGCAACTGCTAAAGAAGCATCACTTTCCTGCTCCCAGGCTGTACCCATGTTATTGCAAACTGACAGCATTCTTCATTTGTATCAATAGAGAACCTTGCTATAATACAGGACAATCCGTCAGAAATTGAAAAGCAACCATGGAATGTTGCAGTTTGCCTTTTACATCCCAGACGCCTTTGGTGTGGCAAAAGGGGGATGGTCGTTGCTGACAAAAGAAGCTGATATACCCCGATTTAATTCCTAAGATCACTCAATGGGACTGCGAACAGTGCATCATTTGTCAACAACGTAATGTGGGAAAAACTGTGAAAAGAAGTACTCGAGTGCTTCCCCTCCAAAGGGGGATTCTTTATAAATATATAAAATGGTTTCATACAGATACCAAAATGTTGCAGATTGAAATACATAACTGTCATGGTGAATATTCTTTAAGGCTGGGTAGAAAATTGACACTGTAGGAAAGTGGCTTTGAAACCAGTTACAAATATGTTAATAAAGGACTGAAGAGGAAGAGATCGGGGTATCTCCAGGTATGTATGGGTGCTGTGGCTGCCGAAAATATTATATGTTAGTGTTCAAAGTGAAATGTATTATACACATAATGTCAATTTGGGTCGGACCAGCCTGGTCTAGCCGGTACCATTAGCCAGGCATAAAGTGTTCATGACAATACTATTGGAACACTATACTTTATAGTAGCTAAAATGTGTTCTGTCCAACACTAATTGTTTAGGGGGACAGACCATTTCAACAAATTAATACAGATATATTCAGTCTGCAAAACCACAACTATCCACATTTTATCTAGACTTAAGTTTCAGGGAAGTATAGCCACCCTTTTCGATAGCCATCATTGTGTGGGTAAGTCATTTGCAAAGAAACTGTCACATTGGTCCACAACGTAACAAGCTACATGAGGCTTTTTTATGGCATACTGACCAACAACTCAGATCTAAACGTTTACTGCTGCCGGCTAATATTGTGCATTGCAATACCTTGACTCTTAAACACATTCCAAGAATGCAAGAGTAATAGATTTTGCAACAAACCTTGTCAAACCAACACATTAGGGCTTGTAACATGCCGTAAACGCTAGCTAATGACTCCAGACTTAATATGTGAAACGTCATGCTGTACGATTTGTGCGTAAAACATTTCTATTTAAATGTAAACTAAAATGGCATCCGCAGTCTAACACACACGGATGCCAGACATAGGCAGGGTCCTCTCATCAGCAAGAACCCAACATGACTAATATTCTGTCACCTAACAAGTAAGTTTCATGAGCTGATCTTGCTACATTGTGTAGAGGAAGAGTCATATGTTGGGAACTGGAAATTGCAACACGTGCAGTACCAGTGAGGATGCCTGTACCGCAAAGAATTCTTGAAACAAACTATCAATTGAGAAAACCTGTATGCATTCACGAAGATATGATGGTCTTCTGGACAGAGTCCTGGAAGAAGTGTGAACATGGATGGAGAAAGAGGACTGGTGATGTCATGAAAAGCAGCACTGACACACCCAGAAAAGACAAACGACAAAAGAACATAGACATTCTATAAAATCTGAAGAAGAGGTGTCAAAAGATGAGCAACATTTCGGGCTTGAAATGAAGATGCACATGCAAAGAAACGCTGAAGAAAATGCAAAGTCATTTTACAATTGTACAGATGCTGTAACGCAAGTAGACAGTCATCTTGAGGCTAGCTACATAGTGAATAGATTGAGACAATGCGATAATGTATATACATAGGAATGTATAGAACCTGGATGTTTGACGATGCACTTTAGCAAAGCTTGAACCCTGTGAATGGAAAGGCTTTCAGTTTGGTGTAGTTGGTAAATGGCTGATGGCGGGGAAGAATCCAAGAAGGGCTGGCTGGCCCAGCACCAAGAGCCGAGGCCACCATGAGCCTGGTTGTCTGTCAAGTAGCTACATTAACGTGAGAAAGAAACAAACTTCTGTTTGAGGTGGAATAGAAAAACACTGAAGGTGTCAAGAGTTCATCATTTAATAGTATTATATGCAGCAAAGAGCTCAAAAACGTGGTCTCCATTCACATGGTCATATGAAAATAGACTATTGGGTCGAGCTACACCAAAACCAGAAGATTAGACCATGCCACACTCCCTTTTATTCTCAGGCACAGAGAGCTTCTTCAAGGCCAAGTTCAAAGTCTTAATTGAATGGCAGACTGCAAGAGTGATGATAGATGTCAGGCTAATTAAGTGGGAAGCTATGGTCAAAACCATTCCATAGGCACCAGGGCCTGCATGCTGCTAGCATGTGGAATATTCCAGAAGGATACAAGTGTGCCAACCAATTATAGAGGGCTATGTAACAGAGAGCCCTATAGTTTGTGTAACCAATGAAGTGTCGTGTGTTTTGTGATAATGAAGATTACTTGCACTAGAAGAGGGCTTAGTTGTCCACCTGATGTTAGAGACCCAATCACAACCCCGTCAGCATGGAACGTATACTTAGATGTTTCCTGTAATCCTATCACATCCCCAAGTAGATTTGTGTAGCTTGCTACATAGTGTGACGTCACTGATGATGAATTTTATCTTTCGAAACCACCCCTAAAGCAACAACCACAAATGAAGGAAACACACCGCCAAAAACCAAAACTATCAGAACAAACCTCTAAAGGGAAAAATCCTTATATCTCACACCTTACCTCGCAACAAACCCTGAACCTGGAAAACCCAATGACAGAGACATCACGACACTCAGAATAGTCTGAGACAACCAGGAAAAAGACGGGAGCACCAAAGAAGAGAACGGGCAGACTCCGACCCCATCACCCCATACATCACAAGAACAGACAGACACCATAAAACCCCACGGCACATCGGTCAAAACGACGAGGAAGCGCTAATAACCAACAATCCAAACATCAACCTAAATGAACAATTCAATGAAGAAGAAGCCTTTGCTGATCTTCACCTAACTGGCATCAATAGAGAAGCACCGCTATTGAACAGCCAAGCTTTCAATATAGCAAACTGCTTCAATGAAGATGCAGCCTTCGCTGATCCTCATCCTTTCCCAATCAATGCCAACAAAGATGCACCGCAACCAAGCAACCACAAACCAAAACAAGGAATGACTAACAAACAAAACCGCACCAAAAAGATCCACTGCAACCTAATCAATGCAAGGTCAATGTCCAAACATGCCACCAAAATATATGATCTGCTCTGCGACGGAGGGATCGACATCCTATTTGTAACAGAACCATGGCTAGACAACAACTACAAGATCACCCTCAACAACTGCCTGCCTAAACACTTCAAATGTGTTGAAGCAAACATAAAAAATAAAAGAGGGGGGCTGGGAATCATCCACAAGGAACACCTGGATATCAAACTGGAAGACCCACTAGACTTTGATGAATGCAAATCATCAATCCTACATCTAGCAGTAAGTCCCAAAACAAACCTGAAATTCATACTGCTATACAGACCACCTACCTACGATGCACCCTTCATAGACACCTTCACTGAAGCAATCACCGTCCTAGCCATCAAACACCTGATCGTCATTGGAGATTTCAACATCTGGTTCAAACAAGAAACCACGACCATACAAAAATCGCTAACCAGCCGATTAGCAGCAATGAATTTGCAACAACTAGTCAAAGGAGCAAACCACTCGGCAGGGCATACACTGGACGCAATCTTCGCGAAAAAAACAACTCCTTAACACGCCACCCCCGATTCAAATACTCTGGAGCGACCACCTCATCATCCCCTTCGTAATCAAAATGAACTCCCCAATAAACAGTCAACAATCAACCAGACAAAACTCCGAACACCATGAAAAGAAACTGGAGAACCATCAAAAACTCCAACCTAATTGAACACCTGGAGCTCAGCAAACCACACCCAACTTTTATGGACAAAATAGTAGCCCTGCTGCACTCCTGGATCATAACTACTTGTCATGATGCCTACCCCCGGGCATCCTGATCGAGTCCATCAGCCCCGGGAGCAGGCATCCAGATACTCATTAAAACCCCAACAGCCCCGGCTGGGGGCTGTTTGGATTCAGTCCTGGCGCCTTAGGCGCCAGGCTCATCATAGAAATCAGTCCTGGCGCCATAGGCGCCAGGCTCATAGATTTTACTTACCTTATGCAGACCATGCTGCAAATGAGTCCAAGACAACGTGAGGCCTGGATGGGACTATTTTTCTTACAGGGACTATTTTTTACTTGGGTGTGGTTCTGGGGAACTTCTTACCTGGGACTACTTTGCAGGCTATTTAAACCATGCCCGAACAGGAGCTCATGCTTTGTGTTATTCTGCATCCAGCAGCGGTACGCTCACCATGTCTGCAAGTCAGCATCCAGTCTTCTGCCACGCCCGCCTCGAATCCGGAGCTCCTAGACAAAAGGAAAAGAAAGGAGAAGAGGTTAGATCACGGACATTATTTGATTCCTTACCTGATTCCGGACCTAGCACATCTCCAAGCCTGGAAAGGACATTATTTCAGCACGCGTCGCTTACCTGCTTTACCACCGGAGGTATTATCCTTCAATTTGCTGCATCTTTCTATTCCGCACCTATAAAGGGAGAGAAAACAGCAAGTTAAACTCATGCAACTTTTACCGGACAGTGTTTGGTAATACAGACTCTTACCTGAACGCCATCAGCTGCCTCCAGGCAATATTCTTTTGGACCCAGCTGCAACCTAACGAGGGAATGGAACAAGAGTGAACATCGGACATATTGAACTCTTTGAACTTTATAGACACTGGAGTCAATATTCCTCCGAAACTCCTCCAGTACCTTCAAACCAGTGAAGTAACTGGTATCTACGCGCCCCTGCATGCCATGCAGGATGGAGAGCTCATCATTTAAAAACATAAGGAGAGGTTACCAAGAGGGGATATCGGAGGTGATTAGTGGGGAGAACGAGAACAGTTGGGGGGGGGGGGGCCATCACTAAAGTCCATGGGTGGCTAAATCCCTTTCTCCAATTGCAGGAGAATACTTCTACGAGTCCAGAAGACAAGATTAGGCGGGCCAGTCCAGACTGTCATCTCTTCACTACGCATCACGTTGGTGGAGACCGCAGCTGTCCGGGTCCGATCGACGCCCCTGTGGGAACCAGGTGAGCGTAACAGAACACAAAGCCTATCTACAAATCCCCACCCGGGCGTAATGGAGACCTCAGAAACCGACCAACTAGCCCAATTGTTAGGAGAACTTAGGGCAGAAGTACACTCCGCGCGCCAAGAAACTAACGCCCTCAGGAGAGAACTAATTGTGTCAAAGGAGTGCACTGATGATCTTGCCAGACAACTGCTGCAAAACCAAGCCGGGCAAACACCACTACCTGGACTTGGGGGGAATTCAACCCCCGTTTCATCGAGCAGCCCTGTGCAAGTGGTTCTACCAGGGAGCATTCCTTTAGCTCCACTCGAACGCTTTGCTGGGGACCCGAAAAGGTTCGCTGTGTTCATGAACCAATGCCGCTTGCACTTTTTATGCAGACCAGGATCTTTTCCAAACGACCAAGCCAAAGTAGCCTTTGTACTGTCATACCTTAGTGGCAGCGCAGCGGATTGGTCAATTCCATTAGTCAACCAGGATGACCCTCTTCTTCGGGATTTTCAGGGTTTTCAATTGAGCATGGAAAGACTATTCGCCAGACATTCACAGGGATAACGAACTTCTATCCCTACGACAAGGAAACCAGGACCTGCTAATTTATATCGCAACCTTCAATAGGTTGGTGGTGGAAACCGGATGGCCAGAGGTAAAGCGAATTACATTATTTCATCGTGGACTTCGGGGTGAACTCAAAGATGTTTTGGCCCAAGTTGTGAACCCATCTCAGGATTGCGCAGAATATATAGACTTAGTGGTCCAGCTAGACCACCGACTTCAGAATAGAAAAGCTGATTGAGCTAAGTTCGAGAATCAGGTATTGATTAAACCCAATGTTACTCCCAAAGGAACAGATGCATCAGAACCAATGCTGATTGGGGGGGGTTAAGGGACCCTTAACTCAAAAAGAAAGAGAAAGGAGACGACAGATGCAGTTGTATCTGTACTGTGGGGCTCAGGACATTTTCTACGGGATTGCCCTATAAAACCATCCAAGAAAGTAGTCGGAGTTGCTGATAGAAATCAAACAGAGCCTGATTCGGGAAACGACCACGCCCAACAAGCGTAGAGGTCCCCTTGCCGAGCTAAAAGGCGGACACTCGGACCTCGCACCTAATCATACCAATGTCCTTATTGATCCAAGGCAGCCATCACGTATGCACGCAGTTAGGGCATACATTGATAGCGGGCCGTAGGAAACTATGTGGACCACGAATTGGCTTCTAGGATGAATATACCTCTCTGCAAAAAGACCACTTCGGATGTTATCACCACAGTCGATGGAACTGAAATTGCCTCTGGGCCTGTAACTCATTCCACCACAGAGATGACACTGTTAGGTCAAGATGGGCATCAAGAGACTATTGTGTTTGACTTAATCAAAGCCCCGCAGTTCCAAATAATACTGGGGATACCTTGGTTGGAAACACATCCTTGTATTGATTGGCGAGAGAAGAGAGTAACCTTCCCGGAGTGTGCGCACACCTGTTACCCGGTAAAAACCTTGAAGAAAAGCCTGGCCACAGTCGCTAATCCAGTCATGCAGTTACCTCAGGAATATCAAGAATTCCAGGATGTTTTCCAAAAAGAACAGACAAACACCTTACCACCTCATAGATAATACGATTGTCAAATCGACCTCATGCCCGGTGCACAACCTCCATGCAGTAGGATCTACGCCCTTACGGAACCCGAAAACCGTCACCTACGACAATACTTGGACCAATACCTTGCTAATGGCTTCATTCGTCCATCTAAGTCCCCCACATCTTCAGCTTTATTCTTCGTGCCCAAAAAGGAAGGTGACCTCAGAACGTGCATAGACTACCACGCATTAAACCAGATCACAGAGAAGAACCGATATCCATTGCCTCTGATCCCCGAACTACTAGACCAAGTAAAGGATGCTTGCATCTACACTAAATTAGATCTCCGAGGGGCATATCATCTGGTACGTGTAAAGAAGGGCGACGAATGGAAGACCGCTTTTCGCATCAAGTACGGATTAAAGGAATATCAGGTGATGCCCTTCGGGTTGTGCAATGCACCAGCAGCCTTCCAGTATTTTATGAACGATGTCCTTCGTGAACTCATTGACGTCTGTGTTGTCGTATACATAGATGATATTCTAGTGTACTCCTCCTCAGAATCAGACTATGTTAAGCACGTTCGTGCAGTCCTTGAGAAACTACGCCAGCACAAGTTATATGCAAAATTGGAAAAATGTGCTTTTTCATGCTACAGAAGTTGAATTCCTTGGATTTATCCTGACTCCAAAAGGAGTCCGAATGGACTCTCGAAAGGTGGACGCAATTCTCAAGTGGCCATCACCCAGTTTAGTTAATGGGGTGCAAAGCATGCTTGGATTTGCTAATTTCTACTGCAGATTTATTCCTGACTTCTCATATGTTGTACACCCCATCACAGCACTTTTGCGAAAAAACAAACGCTTCTTGTGGACCGAAGAGGCTGAAAAAGCCTTCCAAGAACTGAAATTGAAATTTACGTCGGCACCTGTCTTAAAGCATCCACGCCCCGAGCTCTCATACATAGTTGTAACCGATGCATCCAGTTTAGCCATGGGAGCTGTCCTGTCCCAGAAGGATCCGGAAACCGGTCAACTTCATCCAGTAGCATTTTGGTCCAGAAAATTCTCGGCACCCGAATTAAACTATGCAGTTGCCGATTAAGAGTTGTTAGCCATCAAATCTGCCTTCAAGGCTTGGCGGCATCATCTTCTCGGTGCCAGGCATACCGTTACTGTAATCACCGATCACAGGAACTTGCAATATTTAAAAACAGCCAAGGCCCAATCATCACATCAACTTCGATGGGCCTTATTCCTTGCCGAATTCGATTTCGTGATCACTTATCGACCAGGTTGTAAGAATGGTAAGGCAGACGCTTTATCCCGAATTTGGATGGGAGAAGCATATTCGGAACCGGTGCCTATAATTCCTGAACAAAGAATTCTTGGGATAACTACTCTACAGACCTTAGAAGATATTCATTTAAAGATCGAAAACCTTTCAATTCAGCAGCCCTGCAGGACTGGGTTAAAAAGGGCCCAGATTATTCAGTTGTCAATGACCTACCTTACTTTCAAGGGCGTCTATTTCTACCACACAAGGAACTACAAGAACAAGTCATCTCCAATTACCATGAAGCTCTGATGGAAGGGCACCCAGGTATTGCAAAAACTGAAGCTAAAATTAAAAGACATTTCTGGTGGCCGACCTGGCGAAAAGATGTGTAAAGTCATTTGTACTGTCTTGTGGCATCTGCGCCCAGAACAAGTCAAAAGAAGAAACCAGCTGGTCTTTTACAACCTTTAGATATTCCACCCACACCATGGCACACTTTGTCTTTCGACTTTATTACAGATCTACCGCCATGTAATGTATTCAACACCATTCTAGTTATTGTGGATCTTTTTTCCAAGATGGCCCACTTTGTTCCTTTAAAAGGATTACCTTCTGCTTCAATCTTGGCCAAGGAATTTCTCGAAAATATTGTTCGAATACATGGATTTCCTTCTGTATTGATCTCTGACCGAGGTAGTCAGTTCATTTTGCAATTTTGGCAGAAGTGTCAATTGGCACAAATCGACGTAAGGTTATCAACCAGTCACCATCCCCAAACCGATGGTCAGACGGAGAGAACCAACCAGACTCTTGAACAATACCTACATTGTATGCTCCACGAAACCGAAAGTAATTGGAAGGACATTTTATGGATTTCTGAATACGCATACAATAACTCTGTACATTCAGGAACCAGACAAAGCCCCTTTTATACCATATATGGACATCATCCTTGAACCTCAGAACTCGATTCGCCCCAGCTTTTAGAAATGCCGGCAGTAACTCATCTGCATTCTACTATTACACAAGCTTTTAAAGAGGCAACAAAACATTTGAAACCAGCAAAAGACAAATGCAAGAAAAATGCTGATCAACATAGAAGTGAGACCCCACCATATTGAATCGGAGACCAAGTTTGGCTGGCTACAAGACATATACCTCTGAAAGGAACTCGGACTTTTAATCCTAGATATTTGGGACCTTACACCATTAAGGCCTTTATCAACCCGGTGGCCGTCAAATTAGAATTACACTCTAATATGCGAATTCATCCTGTCTTTCATGTTTCACTTCTAAAACCAGTTCAACCCGGGACAAGATTAACCAAACCACCTGACCCCATCCTAATAGATGGAGAACCTGAATTCGAGGTAAAAAACATCCTGGACTCTAAAATGGTTAAATCAAGACTTTTTTATTTAATCGACTGGAAGAGTTACGGACCACAAGAAAGGTCATGGGAACTTCGTGACCACGTTCATGCTCCTCGATTGGTGAAAAAATTCCATCGGGACTTCCCAGACAAGCCAGGGCCAAGGGGAAGAACAACTTTAGGAGGGGGGGTTGGGGGGGGGGGTGCTGTCATGATGCCTACCCCCGGGCATCCGGATCAAGTCCATCAGCCCCTGGAGCAGGCATCCAGATACTCATTAAAACCCCAACAGCCCCGGCTGGGGACTGTTCGGCTTCAGTCCAGGCTCATCGCCAGGCTCATAGACTTTACTTACCTTATGCAGACCATGCTGCAAATTAGTCCAAGCCAACGTGAGGCCTGGATGGGACTATTTTTTACTCGGGTGTGGTTCTGGGGAACTTCTTACCTGGGACTACTTTGCAGGCTATTTAAACAATGCCCGAACAGCAGCTCATGCTTCGTGTTATTCTGCATCCAGCAGCATAAAGCTCACTGTGTCTGCAAGTCAGCATCCAGTCTTCTGCCACGCACGCCTCGAATCCGGAACTCCTAGACAAAAGGAAAAGAAAGGAGAAGAGGTTAGATCACAGACATTATTTGATTCCTTACCTGATTCCGGATCCAGCACATCTGCAAGCCTGGAAAGGACATTATTTAAGCATGCGTCGCTTCGCCAACAGCAGTGCCGTGTTATACTCACCAGTCCACTGCATCTTTCAACTTGGCGCTGCCTCCATCATTTTCTTCATCGAAACCCAGCACCTGGGGGGAAAACAAAAGGAATAACAAGGTGAGCCGAGAAAACTGACAAAGACAATCTCTTTGCCACCATAGGCTTGCCTGCTTTACCACCGGAGGTATTATCCTTCAAATCGCTGCATCTTTCTATGCCGCACCTATAAAGGGAGAGAAAACAGCAAGTTAAACTCATGCAACTTTTACCGGACAGTGTTTGGTAATACAGACTCTTACCTGAACGCCATCAGCTGCCTCCAGGCAATATTCTTTTGGACCCAGCTGCAACCTAACGAGGGAATGGAACAAGAGCGAACATCGGACATATTGAACTCTTTGAACTTTATAGACACTGGAGTCAATATTCCTCCGGAACTCCTCCAGTACCTTCAAACCAGTGAAGTAACTGGTATCTACGCGCCCCTGCATGCCATGCAGGATGGAGAGCTCATCATTTAAAAACATAAGGTGAGGTTACCAAGAGGGGATATCGGAGGTGATTAGTGGGGAGAACGAGAACAGTTGGGGGGGCCATCACTAAAGTCCACAGGTGGCTAAATCCCTTTCTCCACTTGCAGGAGAATACTTCTACGAGTCCAGCAGACAAGATTAGGCGGGCCAGTCCAGACTGTCATCTCTTCACTACGCATCACGTCGGTGGAGACCGCAGCTGTCCTGGTCCGATCGACGCCCCTGTGGGAATCAGGTGAGCGTAACACTACTATAATCAACATCGCCAAAGAAAAGCCTTGCACTCCTTCTCATAAACGAGCAATGGCAAAATGGTTCACTCCACTACTAGGCACCATGAAAAGGAAAAACCGACTACTAGAACTTTATTGGAGAAAACAAAACAATGCTGCGAACAAGCTGAAATTCCTACTGCACAACCGTGCATACAAAAAAGAAATACAAAACGCGAAGAGGAAACACTTCGACAACCCGAATCTTTGAAGCACCAAACACCCAAAAAGAGCTAGTCAAAATTATAAATGAAATTAAAAATCCCCCAGGGTGTAACAACACACCAACTACGTCTACAAAACTATGCAGTGACCTTGCAGACCACTTCAAAAACAAAATTACCAGCATCAAACCATACAAAGCAGACCTCCCGATCTGACCACGAACTCCACCCACACTCAGGAAGAACAGCCGAACAAACTACAAAGCTTTCCAGAAATAACAGTGGAGACATTCGTCAAACTGGTGAATGAAAGCAATAGCTCAGGGACTCCCGAAGACCCCTGCATGCCAGACATATACAAATCAATTCTTAAACAAGGAGCGCCCATGGAATATCACAGGAACGTCCTCAACCTTTCAATCGCAACTGGGAAAGTGCCAAAAGCCTTCAAAACTGCATACATCAGGACACTATTTAAGGATACAGCGGGAACCATAGAGGACCTTTCCAACTACAGACCCATCCCCAACATCCCGTACACAGCCAAACTGCTCGAAACATACATATACAAAAAGACCTAAGAATACATAGAAGAGCACAGCCTACTGGACCAGACACAAATTGGCTTCAGACCAATGAGAGGAACGGAATCCGCTCTCCTCTCAATATGGAACGATCTGAAAATGAACGCAGACTCAAACAACAGTACTGCCTTGATACTCCTAGACCTATCAGCAGCATTCGACAGTTAACCACGACACCCTCATAACAAGATTGGAAGGAATCGGAATAACGGATACCGCCCTACTATGGATCAAATCTTTCCTAACAAACAGAACGGAAACCGTATGGATGAAACCTTTCAAATCCACCCCGAGAGATTCCACCTGCGGAGTACCACAAGGATCATCCTTCTCCCCCTAGTATTCAACATATACCTATATCTACTCATCAGAATCATGAAAAGCCACGGCCTCACCTGCTACAACTACCCCGACGATACACAAATAATCTTTGAAATACAAGACAACCTGGAAATAAACTCAACACTACAAAACTGCCTTCGCCAGGTTTTCAACTGGATGAACTCCAACTGCCTCAAAATCAACCCAGGCAAAACAGAAATGATGATCACTTCTACCAGCTGCTTCATCGGGAGGGCAGGAGCCCTACCTTCGACTTCGACGCCTGAGAACCACGACCTCCGCAAGGACGATCCTCTTACTGCAGGGCTGATACCTGTGTGTGCCTGTCCGTGCCAGAATGGGCCACAGGGCTAGATTACGCCATTGACTGCTCTCTTGCAGCCACCTGCTAGCAAGCCAATGGCCCCCCTGACCCTCTCACCTCACGCCACCTCTCCCGCGCTGCCCTCAAGCTCATATCTCTTAACAGCCCTACAACAATAACAATAATTGACTACCATGTTACACGGCCCTGTGCAATTGTGTTACTAGCGGCCCTGATCTAGTGTGTTAACTGCCTGCCCCTAGCGGTCCTGATCTATTGTGTTAACTGCCTGCCCCTAGCAGCCCTGATCTTTTGTGTTAATTGCCTGCCCCTAGCAGCCCTGTTATTGCCTGCCTGCCTGTACATCTGTTGCCTACAAATGCAGCCCCTTGGCACACACCCCAAAGCGCATACGCACCTCCTTTCCTCATCCTCCATCCTCATCATATCCCTTTCTGTTCTGGCCTTCTGCAGCATGCCGCCTGCGCACCCAGACCAGCATGCTCACCCATGCCCCACTCCACCATCTGACCTCACACACACCACACCATCATCTGCATTCCAACCCACACTCAACCCCTGTACCAATCCGATCGGACATCACCCACTCCACCTCAGGTTCTGTAGATTAAGAACACGCACCAAACCCCTCCTAGCTCTCCGCAGTACTCCACCTTCCACACTCCTTAGGAACAACAGACTCAGCTCTCGCACCTATACATCAGTCGCCCAGCTCCATCTCTCTGACCATGCTCATTACCCTAGCACCCTTCACGCCGCATCTATCACACCCAGCCTCCCACACCCAAACTCGCACTGTCCACCTCCAGCACCCCCAACACACTCCACTACCAGATTCAAGATGTGCTCTCATCAATGCACGCTCTGTCCATGCCACTGAAATCAATGACCTTATCACCACCCACAATCTTGACCTACTTGCCATATCCGAAACTTGGCTCCATGAAGCTTCCAGTCCATCCATCCACCTCGCCCTACCACAAAACTATACCATCCTTAGACAGGACCATAAAAACTCTAAAGGTGGTAGCGGTGTCACCCTCATCTTTAAAGACACCCTTGCCATGAGAATGTGTAATCAACAATGGGACAACAACGCTGATCTCCTCACTGCTAAACTAGCCCTCACCCCTAACTGCACCATAAACTTCTTTATCACCTACAGACCACCAGGATCACCCCTTGACTACCAAAAGCAACTCATCCAAAACATAGGCAACAACCTCAAAAACACCACCAAAAGCATCCTTCTAGGGGATATTAACCTTGGATTATCTGACCCAAAGGACAAAGCAGCCGCAAATTTAGCCAAAGAACTATCACACATGGGGTTCGAACACTCATGAATGCGCCCACTCATAACAAAGGCAGATCCATTGATTGGCTAGCTGATCACAACTGCTCATCTGCAATCACCTCCATCTCGGCCCTCCCATGGACGGACCATTACCTCATTCAATTCTCCATTCCTACCCCGCCCACCCATAAAACCTTAACTCTTGCCCCCCGCAAAAGTAAGAAGCTCCCAAAAACTCACTGCTTCCAACCTCGCCCCTCTCCTCGATATCCCTGAACTCAAGCCTCAATTTACCCATGACCCTACATCTCTCGCCAACTTCTACCCCAGTGCACTCACTCAAGCCATCGATCTCATTGCCCCTCTAGAAGATAAAAAAGGGAAAAAAATCAATGCACTGCAACTCTCGGTTCACTGAAGAACTATCTGACCTTCGCACCAAGAAACGCAAAGCTCTATCCAGATGGCAATCAGCGCCTAACCAATCCTCAACGATTTCAAAGAGATCTTTGACCTACAAAAAAGCCATATTCCACGCTAAATCCGAATCCTATAACCAGAGAGTCACTAAAGCCAGCTCCAAATCAAGAGAAATATTCTCCATATTCAAAGAACTCACCACACCTGCCTCCAGCCCAGACGAAATCATCAAGGATGAAGCATGGTGCACAGGCATTCAGTCTGCCCTCCTCAATAAAGTCAACAAACTCCAAAACAAAATAGCCTCCCAACGCAAAGCTCTCAACACCCCCACCTGCTCGCCCACACCTCCCACTAACAACCCTCTCTCACAAACACCCCTTTTCGCCTTCAGAGAAGACTCAGAGACGGAAGTCAACGACCTCCTCAAAAAATCAAAGCTTCCACCTGCAAAGGAGATATCTGCCCACCCTCCTTAATCAAAGAGTGCTCAGAATCCCTCACCCCCATCATAACGGCTTTCATCAATGCCTCATTCGCATCTGGCACCGTACCACAATGCCTAAAAGAAGCTTGGGTTTGCCCGCTCCTGAAAAAACCCTCTCTCGATCCTTTCTCCCCTAATAACTATCGCCCCATCACAACCGTCCCCTTTCTCCTCAAAATCCTAGACAAAGCTGCACACAACCAAATCCAACACTACCTGGAAACCAAAATAATCCTAGGCAAAAGACAATCAGGATTCCGCAAAGGCCATGGGACTGAAACTGCCCTTCTAGATCTAAAGAATCAAATTACCAAGATAATGGACATAGGCAAACCTGCTCTCCTCCTACTGCTTGACCTCTCTGCAGTATTTGACCTGGTCGACCACAGCATTCTCACAGCTCGCCTCTTCAATGCTGCACACTTCTCTCACAAGGCAACTACTTTGATCACATCCTTCCTTGAAGGTAGGGCCATGAAAGTGTACTCAGATCAGGCCAGCTCTCCCCCTACCACTATAAGTTGTGGAGTCCCTCAAGGGTCTTGCACTGCACCGACCCTTTGCAATTTATTCACCAAACCCCTCTTTGATTTACTGGACTCCCTCAACATAGCATACACTAACTATGCCGATGACACGCAAGTTCTCCTCCCCCTCTCCGGAGACTACAACCTAGACTTAGGAGCCCTCCTCAAAATATACTCCACTATCCAAACCTGGATGGCTATCAATGGCCTATGCTTAAACGGGGACAAAAGCGAAATCATCATCCTAGCCCCCAGCGAAACACTAACTAAACTCAGCCCCGACTACTCTCACATGATTATCGACAGCATTAGCATACCTTTCTCCTCTGCCGTCAAGACCTTAGGAGTCTACCTAGACGCCACAATCTCCATGACCAGACAAACCAGCGCTATCGCCTCAGCATCTGCTCTGACCACCAAACTCATTTATGCCATAAAACCCTACCTTACCATGCCCAACTGCCTCTCCATAGCCAGAGCTACTATAGGAGCCAGATTTGACTACTGCAACGCCCTCCTGGCAGGCACATCGACTAAAAACCTAAGCAGGCTCCAAATAGTGCAAAATAATGCCCTACGCGCTGCACTACACATCCCCAAAACTGACCACATCTCACAAGCCAGAAGACTCGTCCATTGGCTCCCAGTCAAGGAAAGAATCAACTTTAAAATTCTTACTCTCACACACAAGTGCATCAATCACACAGCACACCCCTACCTATCTGAAACTATAACAAAGAACTCCATCCGTCCCAGATGAAGCCACCACGCCAACCAACTCCGAGTACCCACTGTTAGAAGAGCCAAAGCCGGCGGCATTGGCTTCCCACACATAGCACCTAAGCTCTGGAATGCCCTCCCCAACTCACTCAGAGCAGAATCATCGCTGTACTCCTTTCGCAAATCCCTCAAAACCACTCTATTCAACTAACATCCTCCCTCCTTCACCTACACTAGCTCGCATACATTTGATACAAAAAGTGTCCTGTAATGAAAATTGCCTTGTAACCATCTTCCTTCCATTGTAACCAGATTATGTCTTCATGTAACAGCGCCACAATGCCCTTTGGCTGACGTGCGCTTTAAATTAATTTGAATAAATAAAAATAAATCGTCACAAAAATGGAGGAGAAAGCCACTTAATCCCTTGGCCAAGGGAACTCGGGACAATCCCAACACCATTGCCGATTGTAAAAAAAAAAATTAAAAAAAAACTGGTAGTGCTGATGGACAACAATCTCACGCTAGAGCCACAGGCAAACGCTCGCCTGAAGAAATACTTCTTCCTCCTGCGAGCGGCAAAGAGGATCTTACCGTTACTATTGTTCGCAAACAAAACAATCATAATCATCACCCTCGTCATGTCCAGAGTAGACTACGCCAACAGCCTATACTTGCCTGAACGACTTCTAAAAAAAAACTAAATCACATACAAAATGCAGCAGCCAGACTGCTTCTGAAACTACCCCAAAGAGAACACACCACACCAGCCCTGAAAACACTACATTGGCTACCGATAAAACAATGAATAAAATTCAAAACCATGTGCATCACGCATAGAGCAATACACAACCAAGGAGCTGAGTTCCTGAGAGACAAACAGTGTCTCCATCAACCAACAAGAACGCTCAGATCAAGCATTAACATCCGCCTGGAACCGAAACCCTACAACAAAAGAAAACTTCGAGGATCCTCCTTCTCCCACCAAGCGCTGACCACCTGGAATGACCTCCCAAACTACATCCGTATCCTATTCAGTTAACTACTCAAAACTTGGCTCTTCACATCAGAACTAGAAAGCCCGGGCACAGGGGCGCACACACACAACCGAAACATCGATGAACGAAGAGTCAGACCCTGATCCACACCAAGCAATCAATGGAAAATATTGCACGACATACCAAACGACTTACCGGGAGACAACCACAATTGGACCATAGACCGACTACATAGCAACACAAAGGACAGAAACACCCAGACAACTCATCAACAGGACCATGACCCCAAACTATAACCACCCACTACAGACCTAATAACGGCAGATAGCAAGGGAACAGGAAACCCTGTACCATTAGCAACAATCCAGAGGGTGAGAAACAGAATAATCACCCACACTACACAATGTCCACCAAGATACAATGGGAAACGCAAGGCACCATCGCACAGTACCTACAACTAAACAATAACCCAAGGAAGTCACCCCACAGAAACCAAAGAACCAACTAAAGATACTCATGACAGGAGGAAACTAACGACTGACTACACAGGCTGACCTAGACAGATTGACTAGGACGCAACCCCAACAGCACCCCGACCCTGAACCTTACCAAGCCTCAACCAACCAGGGCCATATTAGACAACAAAAGAAAAGATAGTACCAACCCAGTTCCACACCCGAAGAAAGGCTCAGACACACCTATCGCTCCATGGTATGAGACGTTAAGCACTCTGTACAATACCCACTATGATAAAACTGGATCAGCGCAGCACCAGGACAGCGAGACAGCCCATAAGGAACCCGCAACAACCCCACCCACAGGGATGCAGCCTGAACGGGACCAGAAGTACCTGACATCAAACCTGGCATAAGGATACATACCCCATTAACCCAACCCTCGACTTTCTGCATACTTAACCCACACAAAAGTCACACAATCATTTGTCTCCCAGCAATCCACACGCACTTTACCACACCACAGCAAAAACACATAAACCGCACCCACAACACACAAGGTCTCACCGGATCCGATACTTGCACCAAAGCCCAGCACCCGGTGTATACCGAGCTGAAGCTGCCAACAGCACACCACTTCTCCCATTCTCCTACTCCCCTCCCCCTGATTAACCCTACCCACCCTCCACGTTTACAGATCTGCCAGAGTGCCTGGGGACCAATTCCGTTGGTGACGGTGTGCTATATAAATACCTTTAACATAACATAAAAGTTGTTTTTTATGAAATTCACTGAGATCATGCTCTGTTGATTTAGATAATTGCAAATAAAACAGTACTAGGTTTTGACAACTTCCTGAGTCAGTTTGATTATTGATGTATGAGTAAGTTCTGCATCCCCATCCATCTCCAAGTATTGCTACCTCATCTTCATGGACCCAGGTCTATGGGTTCAATTGATATGTAATTATCAGGTCTCGGCTGACACTTGGCACTAAATAGAATCCACATTTTCTATCCAGGGAGTGTTAAGAAGCATGACTACTCGGTCACTGGAGGTGTATGACTTAACTACAAAAATATTGAATCCTGGACCGTACTGTAATTGGCGAGTTACTTTTGAGCCTCTTTTTCAGACAGAGCAGCAATTACCCATGCAACACCACACCGTCATTTAGATGTTATTAGGTCCTGACGCAGCCGTAACATCGCCCTCCTTAGCTCCGCCCCACTCATCGCCCTTCAGTCCTTTTCTCCGCATGGTCTGGGCTGGACGCACTTGCATCACCGGGAAGATTTTTTTCATTTCCTGTTTTTCTCTCCTGCTCCAGTCCTGCGGTCGCGTAGTCCTGTCTATGCCGGATCGTTTGTGATTTTTCGCTTGTTCCTCTTGCGGACGTCGCTTCGCTAGGGCAGATCCCCATTCTCTCTGTTTGGAGTGTCTGGGACTGGATCACCATTGGGACTCTTGTTTCTACTGCGACTCCCTTTAGGGCCGGGCACTTCAGCATTATCTTCGTCGGTGGGAGATCTTCCAGAGAGATCCTCCACCGCATTTTCAACTCTTCTTCGACGGAAAGAGGGGACACCCGGTAAGTTCCTTACTTTTCAGAGCACCCCGGCAAGGGGACTCCTTCCCGGCGTCCTCCAGGTCTGGGAGGGGCTTCAAAGGCTCTGCTACCATGGTTTCTCCTGAGGTGCCTCGCAGGCCTAATAGGCGTTCCAGGTTTTTCTCCGAGGGTTCCCGCGAGGGGCCTGCCGACACCGGATCACAATCCCAGGTTCATCAATCAGGTGCTAATAGCCAGCCCAGTCGTGCTGAGGTGTTGGGTACTGGAGTTCCCTCCGAGGTCTCCTTGTCTGGAGCTTCCCATGCAGACACCGGGGTGCGCCCTGAGGCCTCCGATGAGGCTTTCTGTACTGAACCACGTTTCAAGGCCCCTCTAGAGGAGCTATAAAGACTGGACTCTGTTCCGAGGTTCCTCTTATCGAGGCTAAGGTGTGTACTGACATAACTGAGAGACCTGTTAAGGTCTTGTCTGTGAGGTGGATTCCTCAACTTTCCCGCGCTTGCGGTGTTACCGGTCCTGTTGAGGGGGCACTGGGAGAGGTCGTTGACCGTTTCTCCTCTGTTACCGGCTTGGCCGAGGTTCCTCCCTTGGAGGCTAATTCAATGTGTCACGACAGGATATCCAGTAAACATCATAGGCCCCATAGTACGGGCTATGCCGAAGATCCTTGGGTCAAGGCTAAAGTTTCGATCAAGTCCCATGACCAGTCTGTGGAGTTTCCTCCCTCATCCACACATGCGATGCAGTTCTCCTCGGATGCTCACAAAATGGCAGGCCTTCCCGCATGGTCTACGTTAGCCATTTTGGATTCTTCCGTCACACCCACACTATCGACAGCGGGTGCTGGGAGCCTTCTTTTTGGTGCACAACCTTGTCCACAGGCGGTGTGAATCCGTTCTGCCCTTCCTATGACTGGCGCGCTCTGATGCCACTACTGCATACGGTCTCCCTTCCTCCAACTTCTGTCCCACTCGTCTATGTAGACCCTGTGGGTGGCGGGCCCTCTTGACAGCCTTCTTCACTACGTTTGTGGGGGTATGCCCCTCATGAACGACCTCTACCCATTCCAGTACCTAAAGTTTCGGCAGAGGATGCCTTTTTTGGGACGTTTCAAAGTCTTAAGAGCACTGATCCCAAGAGGGAGTACTTTAAAGGCCTTTTTAGGGAGATCTGGTGTTGCATCCTGCCCCGACAGTTCCAGTCACGGCACTTGTTGCTCCGGCAGTGGTATCACCTCTACCTGCCGGGCTGCCTCCACTTCACCCGCCTCTGCCTCCGTTGTCTCCGGTTGACAAGACTCCAGCAGACCGAGATGTCGATTTGACGCCGGTCACATCGCAACCGGCGGATCCTGACATTCTGGATTACCCTCAGGCAGACCAGGATAGTGAAGACCAGCCCCGCTCTGTAAGAGCATTCCATGAACAGGCTCTGGACATGTCACTGTTTGACATACCAGTACCTGAGGCACCCGCTCCGTAGGAAGGGGTGCTTTCGGGGGCACTCACCTTGTCTCCACAGGAGCGCACTGGCCTGTTCCTTCAGAAGGACGTTATGGCCGAGGCCCACAAAGTCTGGGATAAACCCCACACTGGGCTGCATATAAATAAGAGAATTGACACCCGTTACAGGCTTCACACCTCCGAGGAAGTAGCCTTGGCGTCATGTCCTCTCCCTTCCTCAACATTGGTTGCGGCCGCCACTCTGCAATCTAACACGGCCTCTGCGACCTCTACTGCCGCTGCTCAGGTTCTGGCCAAGGAAGACAAGTTGCTCGACTCCTTGGCCAAGAACGCTTTTGCCAACTCGGCGCTGGAATTGCATCAGGCTAATGCGGAGCTCATTTTGGTGGCGGTGAATATGAAACTGTGGAGGGATTTCGCACACTTACAGTAGTTCATTCCTGGGGACAGGCTGGAAGACTTTAAGTGTGGTTTGTCAGACGCCAAGGTATTGGCGCAGGATATGCTGGAGGCTGCTGCGCACCATGTCGACACCTCAGCTCGAGGCCTCATGTTGGGGGTGGACACCTCGTCAAGCTTGTCTTCATGAAACAAAGTTTTCGAAGGAGGTTTAATATAAAGTTCTGGACCTGCCTTTTCACTGCAAAGAGGTGTTTCCTTCTTCAACGGATGACAAGCTTACAAAGAGTAAGTCTCTGTCGGTGCTAGTGAAGCCCCCAGTCAAAGCTCAGAGATCTGGCTCCCAGTCTCGGTCCTCCTTAGGCTTCAGAGGGATCCAGGACCGCAGATCACGCAGAGCCGATCCCCATCGGAGACAGCAATGGGGTCGATTTTTCTCTCGGTCTTCAGCCTCCTCATCCGGGACAGGTAGTCTCTCCGCAGAAACAATGAGCTAAATGATACTTTTTGGCGCTCGCACGAGACTCCGGTGGGAGGACGAATCTCGTCTCATCTGGAGGCATGGCAAACCATCACCGAAGACCGGTGGGTTTTGTCCATCGCTCGGGCGGGCTTCCGCTTGCCCCTCCCCCTTCCCCACTCTTCAACCCTCTCCCTTTCAGCAGTCGGGGACGCCCCCCCTCAGAGCCGAGGTCCAGAAGCTTCTAGATCTCAAGGCGGTGGAACCCGTTACCCTAGTGGAACGAAGGGGGTGGGTTTATTCTCGTCTGTTCATGGTGCCCAAACCCAACCAGGCTGGCCTGCACACCATCCTAGACCTTTCCCCAGTTCAACCTTTCTCTTCCCCAAGAGAAATTCAAGATGATCACGCCCTGCCAAATAAAGTCCCCTCTTCAGAAGGGTGACTGTCTCAGCGTTGTGGACCTTCAGGACGCGTATATGCATATCCTGACCTGGAACCCGCATCGGAAATATCTGCAGTTCTCCCTGGGAGAGGAGCACTTCCTATTCCGAGTGCTCCCTTTTGGTCTCAGCTCAGCGCTGCGTGTGTTCACGAAGATGTCGGTCATTGCGGCTTTTCTTCAGCTAAAGTGTATTCATGTGTTTCCATATTTTGGTGACTGGCTTCTGCGCAGTCCTTGTCCAGTGAAAGCCTCGAGCAACCTTCAGTCTCTCCTCCAGCTTCTGTTCTGCCTTGGGCTGTCGGTGAACGGCGGAAATCCTCCATGATGATCTCTCAGGACCTGATATTCTGGGTTTCCGTTGGAACATGATCGACTGCAAAGTGTACCTGACTGTGGACAGAATGGCGGATCTGTTGACCACGCGTCAGGCTTTCATTCAGTCGGAGAGCATGGCAGCCTGGTGGTTCCAGAGGCTTCTAGGCCTCATGGCTTTGTGCATGCTTTCTCTTCCCCGTGCTCGACTCACGCAGATGGCTCTTCGGATCTCCTGGCTTCAGACAGTGGACCCGGACACCAAAATGATTCCGGTTCCAACCTGCATGTTGACAGATCTCCTATGGTGGTTATCTTCCAGCAATCTGTCGGTGGGTGCGCCTTTTCAGGAGCCCTCCCCTCAAACAACCGTTACAACAGACTCCTCCCTTATTTATTTCAAACCTTTTTTATTGGCATTTGTTAGTTGCACAGTGCAGTTTGCCTTTTAA